>NW_004443664.1:57279-76781 GCF_000330505.1 Entamoeba invadens IP1 | reverse complement strand
AAACAAAAACAAAAAAAATAAATTCAGCCATTAGAATCATTACTTGACGATTTCCAACTCATAAAAACAAAACAAAATACGCTTGATTTCAAAAGAGATGCTCAATTTTAATATAGACCAGAACACAATTTGGTCAACATGTTTACATTAGTGTTTCCAGTCAAGTGTATCAATTAAAAGCCAGTAACTGTAATAGAATAAATAGGTTTTGTGTGCACATTACAAAAAATGATTTCTGGGGTTAATAAAAACTCTATACGTCAAGTTGATTTATGTTGTGTAAATATATTAATATGTGTTTTTAAATACAAACCTTTTAACGATTATAATTTGATTTTGTAGCTAAATGGTCGAACTTTAATTTACTCGAAAACAGTCTAGACACACATAAAATAACATAAGAACTCCTAAGTCACTTTGTGTTTTGAAACCAACCCACATACTTATAATAATTAATAAAATAAATACAAACAAAGTCGGGTTGATGCAATGAAACAAACATGAAATCATTCTAACGTGTAACAATCATAACGAAGAGTTGAAGAGGAAATTATATTAACTTATTTTTAAGTTCCAAAAGAAATTGTTTTTAATAAGTTTATAATAATATTAAATACTTTTTATAATAAAAATTAGATTATAATAAAACTATACAAAATTGAATAATATTAATACAATTAATAAGATTAAAATATATTACATAAGATCGACATTTGGATACATTTTTTTTAATTCTTCAACGAAATTCACAAACTCTTCTTTGTTGTATTTAACACTCTCGTACAATGAACATCCCAACAACAATTTATGAATAAAAAATACAATTCGATACCCACATTCCCATCCATTCGTTTGAATCATCACTGTCGTTTTTTTATTGAATAGTTGCCAAATAAGTCTCCGAAAAGTTTAAAATATCGAGGATCAATATCAGTTGTTATCGTTGTGTTGTTTTTATCATTTTGAGGAAGTGTGTCGAAGTAAAACAGACTCCAAGTTAAATCATGTTTTAGAAATATAAAAGCGACCCAATGGTTGTTTCTAATTAATGTTGGTATTATTAATACACTCTTCTTGTCCCAACAAAAATCGACCTTTTCAATTGATCTAAAATAAAGATCGAAAGTGTTCCAACACTCCACATCAAGTTGACTCAACTTCATTTTAATTGAATTGATAAAATCATCAAATATGAAAGATCCCAACCAATTATAAACACAATTTTTATATTCATTAACTTCGCGCGAACAACACCAATAAGTGTTGTAATCTACAAATGGAATTTTTTGTTTTGGTTCCATAATTGTGTCAAATTCGATCATTTTCTTTTCATTTAAAAAGTCCAGTTGTTTCAAACATTTTTCTTGTTGTTCTTTTCGTTCTTTGTTATGACAATTTATATTTATTTTTTCTCCTTGACTTGATGTCATCCTTTCAATTTTTTGGATATTAAATAAATTTTGTTTTTGAGTTGAAATAATTATGTCTTCAGTCTCGTTCGGTTTTGTTTTTGTTTGTTTAAATTTCGTTTCCTTTTCTTTCATTTTCATTTCTTTAATTTTTGCTTTTTCTTTCTGTTTTTTTCTTTCATTTCTTTTTTCTTTTCTATTTCCATTTTCTGTCTTATACACATTTCGTTATAAGCTCCATCGATTGATTTTGACAATTTACCATTTTCAAGGGGACGTATTGGAAATTTTGCCATTTCCCTTATAAAATCTGCTCTTCTGTATAGTTCCCTGGCCAATAATGGATTATCTCGACAGTAAAATTCACCATCAGAGCATCTGATAACATCAAACCCAACTTGTATAAATGAACTCATAACATCTGGTATAGCACACGTTTTTTCAAAACTACTGAGTACAGAAACAACACCCTTTACAAACTTTGACACTTTTAATATGGTTTTTCCTTCTTTCTTATATCCAGTCCCTTCTTCTAACATTCTTTGGTATAATATGTTGTCATTATTGGTTTTCTTGTACCCAACATAAATATCATGAAGAGGTGTTTCCAAATCCAATTTATTGGACACGACTTCCATGATTGAATTGTGCTGTTTGATCGAGTTTATCCACCCACAGTCCAATGTTTCATCCACTCTCAAGTCAATAACATTTTGCATTTTCTTAACTAATTTGTGATTTGCAAAAAGTCCAACATCAAGCATTTGTGTGTAATTTGTTGTGCATGCCACAAAAAATATAACACGAACGTTGTTTTGATTGAGTAATTCTAAAATTTCTTGGTTGTTATGTGATGGACAATTATCCAAAAAGAGAACAGCGGGTCCATTATAATTGTATTTAGAACGATAAATCATCAATTCCTTTATAAAAACCTCAACCACCCACTCTTTGAACAAGAAAATGTTCATCGTTAATGTTGGAGAATATAAAAAGTGGGTGGTTGTTTCATTATAACCAAAAAGACTGAATTCCCATGACATGTTTTTGTTGGGAATTATCACTGTGGATTTAAGTGTGTATCCTCGAGCATTTATTAATGCCACATGTGATACTTTTTTAGCCGATTTGTCTGCCGAACAACGAAGATCAGTGATATTTGCACTTTCTGGTATAAAAACTTTGGTGTTGGAAATATCAAAAAAATCTTGATGGCAGGACTCATCCATGTTAAAAATAAATGTCGCAGGAACGCCATCAATAGCATGATCTGCCTTTAAAAAATAATCATAAAGCTTTTGGGGAGATATTCCCATTCTTGACTCTTCTACAATGCGTGCAGATACTTTTTTAAGTCCTAAAGGTTTCATCAAACTTGTGATACCATTGGTAGTATATGTAACTTTGAAACATCTTGAAATGTAGTCTTGGAGATAATCAACAGTAACAATCTTTCCGTATTCCAAACGAATTTTAATTATTGTAGTTAGTTGATTCATTTGTGTTTTTGATAATTTGTATTGTCCACCAGAACTTTTAATAGTACCCAAATTTCTTTTAATACCGCTTGTCTTCAATTGAGTTATTCGAGCCGCTGATACCCCAAAAAGAGCGGCAATGTCTTCTTGTGTTTATAAGCGTCTTTTGTTTTTTGACTTCCCGTTACTTCCTTGAGTTTTGCACCACCGTTCCATCATTTTTATTAATAAGACTATTTGTTGTTGAAATGATGTTGTGCATTTTGTGTACTCTTCAGATGAAACAAATTCACAGATAAAATTTTCAAGTGTAAGATAATTTTTGTGGTCTCTGTTTCGAAGTTCCGAAAGAAGTTGAAGAAATTCAAATGGTGAATAAATTAATTCCGCCTCACTACACTCAACAAATAGTTCATTATCGATAATTAATTCTTTTTGTTTATTTGTTAGTGGAAATTCATTTAAATTTATTCTGGTACTATCATCGTAATCATCATCGAGAAAATTTGTTTTATAAATAGAATCATTGAAAATGTTTTCATTGTTGTCTTTAAATTTGAGCGTATCAAGGTCACTTTTTATGTAGTCGTCCTATGGCAAACACTTTTCAGTACATTGTTGTTCTTTTTTGAACTCGACATTTAAAAAAAGATGTGGGGCATCTTCTGAACATATTATGGTGATTGGGTTTTTGTTCGCCTTATCCATTTAAATTTTATAGTTCAGAATAAATTGTTTTTAAACAAAAACTATTAATATTTTTATTTATTATTTTGTTTTTTAATTTTTATCGAACCCTAAACGTCTGTTAATTGTTATTTAATTGTAATTAAAAATTGTGACTATTTTTAGCTGAACGTTTCAAAATTTTCCACTTTTAGTAGCAAAACCCTAAAATAACCCTTAAATTAAAAAGCGTTTTGAAATTAAGCCCCTTATTTGGTCTTCTGTACAATTAAAGGGGTCTATTTGTCGCAATCTTATTTGTCGAACGAGTCTATTTATCGCACAACTGGCCAATCATTTGGGTTTACGGTATTATTTTTTGTTCTCGAATTTGTACCTTTTGTTGAATTTAAACCAAATTTTTACTTAAAAATATAATTCTATATTAAAACGAACTTTCTGAAAAATTCTCTCAAATCCGACAAATAAATTTTTTTTGTGCTAAGATCTCGACAAATAGAGCCTTTTCACTGTATTTTAATTTTAAAAATACAGTTAATTGCATTTATAGCCTAAAAACAAACAACAATTTAAACATTGTGTTTTTATTTAATTTTTTTATCTTATACAAATAAAATTATTTTTGAGTGAGGGTGTAAATAATAAATTATTTATTGTTGTTATTAATAACATTTAAAGAATTCGGAATAACTATTTCACAAATATTAACAAAATTAAATGTTATCCATTTTTTTAAAAATATTTATTATCGAACAAAAGTATAATGTTGCAGCTAAAGAGTCTTTGAATTACACAAGTTGGCTTGTCTCATTATTTTCTTTTTTTATAAACGAGATGTTTGACATTTGCGCCATCCACAATCGATATACAACGCCGTTTTATTCGTTCTGTATGACAATTGTAATTCTGGGATTTTAATGTTTTTTATTAGAACAAGCAGTTGAACTTATCATTTAAATATCGAGTTATATTTTATGTTGATTTATAACCTAATTCGACTTTTTTTATTGTTTTGTTATTGTTGAGAAATAAAGTTTCACCTTTGTTGTGAGTAAAAAACAAAGAAAAAATAAAGTTGCACACTTGTTCAGAATGACTTTACTCAAAATGTTTGTTAAACAGATTTTTATGAAAAAAAAATATTTAGGCTAATATAAACTTCTGTGAGCAAAATTATCATGGAAACAAAAAAAACAGGGAGTAAAATAATTATAATAATTTTCATTTAGTGGTTTTTAACCAATAAAACTAATAAAGATATTAAAGTATTAATTTTCTTATTATTTGTCAAATTATCACATGTTTTAAGGGTTGAATATCAGGATTTGTAGTTTCATGTATGAAAAGACAGAAACTATAAGTAAGGCGTAAACTGTAAATATAAATGGCAGTATTTTGTTTGACTGTGTTTATTTGCAACATTAACCTTACGATGGTGTTTATGTAATTTAAATATCACTTATTTTCAATAATTGTTTTTTGGTAATTTATTTTTATTTTTATTTTTTATTTTTCAATATTAAATTAACAAAAAACTCGAAACTGTAAATAATGAACTATTTTTGATTTATGACCAATTTATTTGCACAATCGAAACAAGCAAAAACGGAATGAAAAGGACACACCAGTTGATAGCAAAAATAGCAACCACTTTTTTCTCAATTTATATTGATTACGACAAAGTTTACATGTTCTTAACTTTTCAATTTTTTATTGAAATCGAAACGTGACCTTTTTCTTATTGTTTCAACTTTTGTTCGTTGGTATAAGTTCCAACGTGGTGTTCATTATGACCTGTTTGTAGTGAACACCACGTTATATACAAATAATCAGATATGATTATTTATATTTAAAATAATCATATCTTTCATTTTAATAGTGAAATTTTCGTTGATTGGGTGAAGATATCTTCATTGAAGTTTATCACAGGAGGATATGATATATTTTTTAGAAAAGGGTCTACATTACACCCACTTCTATTTTTTTCCCAAGAGTGAACATGTATATCGACACTTTTTTCTGTATTGAATGTATTTTTAATATTTCTTTCATGAAATATCACTTTTATTGTGTTGCTTGTATACACCGTGTGTTATGACACGTCCTGTATTTGGTGATATTTGGTTAACAAATGATAAGACTTTAATTATCAATATAATTTGCAATTGTATTATTGATTTTGTTTTACATAATTTTTGGAAACGATATTTGAATTACAGGGGTGCCACGCCTGTTTTTCAAAAAATGTTATTTATTTTGTTTTAATGACATTATTGTAAGGTTAAGTGACAAATTTATTTTAAGTAATCTAACAAGTCTTTTATAGAAATTGTTATTTTGTGAAAAAAACAAAAAAAACAAATCCCAATTTTTAACATCATTTAATCCCTATTTTTTGTCACCCATTTATTTTATTTGTATGTATTTTATATATTTTTTGTGACCCATGTAATAAAGTTTCTGTTTTAAATTAACATAATTTCGATGATGTTTCAGATGCTTTAAGATTATTTTAACTTTATTATTCTTTTACTCGTGACGTTAAGAATTTAATATCATGTTTAGTTTTAAAGTATGAACATCTTTTTATTTTGAATAAAGATAGTATCTAAATAGTTAATAAAATATATCATGAAAAAGAAAGTGAGAGTTGAAAATCGCATGTTTGTGTTTATATACATACTATTGGTTGTTTTTAAAATTATTTAGTATAAGTAACAAATGAAACGATTATTTTTAATAATACTAAATTTATTGGTTGACTAAATTTAAATTTTAACTATTCTTTAGGATTAATTATAATATATATCATTTATTTTTTTGATAATTTTAGGTTGTTTTTTATTAATAATAGTAATTATTGAATATGAATGCCAATATATGTTTTATATTATACAATGTTTAATAATGATTATGAATTTATAACACAGTGAGGTAAAGATGTTGTAATTATTTTAATAATATTTTAAGTGATTATTAAAATCATAAAATAATAAAAATTTATAAGTTTTAAAATTAAACTATTTATTATTAAACTTATTTACATATAAGGTTTGTTATATTATTAACATGTTTTATAAATAGTTTGTTACAAACCAAATAACCACGACTTTAATTATTAAAAAACAGATGAATGGTTTTTATTAATTAATAACGACAAAATAAATGATACTACTGACCACGTTGAGACAGGTCTCCATTTTTCAACTTATTGAATTATAGCAACAGAATTTTTTTTATTAAAACTATTCAAATTTGATAATTTTTTGATTCTGTTATTGTTTTCCAATTTAACAATTCAGTATCATTATTATTTTTAAAAAGAAAATTACTTATTATAATTGTGGATAAAAAATAAAATATCAATTCAGTTTTATAATAAAAACAATGATAAACACAGTTATAATATATTAAAAATTGATAAACCAATGGTTGACATATCCAAAAAATAATAAGGATTTGAAAAAAATATTATTATTTGAAAAAATAAAACCACTTTTGGGGATATATCTTAAAGTATTTTTTATCTTAATTATGAATGAATATTTGTGTAATACTTGTTAAAATAACGCTTCAATTTAATTTTAAGACGTTACTAAGTTGCATCTCAAGGTTGTGAATTCGAAATTACAAAAGAAAATTTGTTTGCAACTATTGTGGTAAAGAATTGATATGCTATAATTGATTGGTGGTTTAACACAAACCAAATTCGTTTCTTGTTGTTTCAAACTAAACACTTTTTATTTTTGGTTATCTCCCAAATATTAACATATTTATAAACGGCAAATTGGTCTATTTATTACCATTTCTTCGTTAAAATATTTAATCAATAAACATATAAGAAAGTAAAATAATTGAATATCTATTTTTACTTATAATTTCGCAAAGTCGAATAGTATCTATTTAACCACTAAAAATAAACAAAAATACTTGATTGTAATTGAAGTACTCCAACAATTGCACAACAAGAAATTGTATCAAACATTAATAACAAAGTTTAATATTGATTATAATACACAAACAAATGTTTAAAAATTATTAAATGATTTGGTATAATATTTGGTGAATTCCAACACCAAAAAGCATACAACAAATAAAACAGTTATTTTTATCAAATCCAAAAATAAATTAACTTACTTGTAGTGTTTTCGGTTGTATATAAACACTTTGTATATCTACTTATCAGTCAATCATGGGTAGCTCAGTATCACATATACTCATAGCCAGAAATGTACACTTATATTCCAAGAAGTGTAAAGGTAATAAGGACAAACAGGAGAAACAAAAGATGACAAAGAAAAATCCATCAAAAAAGATAAAAGAGTCAAATGATTATGTTTCTGAAAGCACAACAACTTTGACAAAAGAACAAGAAATGATCAAATCACTTCTGAAAAAAACAAAAAGTGAACAAATTGAGGTGATTTACAATTCAGATTTATTGGGGTTTGAACAAAGAGAAATTAGAACAAAAATATTAGGAGAACAAAATATTATATTTCTTGTTATGACTGAAAGTGGTTCAATCTTTGGGTTTTATCAGAAAGATATGATCAACAACATGAAATGCTGCAAACAACTCAAAGCGACATCAAAAGATTTCTTTTTGTTTGGAAGTCCTTATGTATATCAAAATCTGTATTTTTATAAAAGAAAAGAACAAATTGAAAACAAAGATTCTAATTCATTTACATTGTATGAAGATGAAAACAATCTTGTTTTATCATGTTATTCTTCGTTTTGGATAAAAAAGAATAAGCAGATTGAATTTAATGTGTGTAAAAGAATATTATGATTTTCCACCAACAAATCAAAATGTATTTATTGGTAAGCAGAAAACAGAAACAACAATTTGTGAGAAATTAATCATACTTAAATGTCTATAATTTCTTTATCTTATTATTTGAATTGAACAAATATTTTATTATAATCATTTAATTTTGTTGAATATATATATATTAAATAATTTAAAACGAATAAAAATTATTAAATAAATGAACATCATTTTAATAAGTTTAATATTTATGCCGAGATGTATATTGCAATTGTTTGTAATCAATTTAAATAAAATTGTTATCATAAATGATAATAATATACAGTGAATTTACCCCTTTTAAATTAATTTAACACTTTCACAACCCAAAACTTTTTTAAGAAGAAAAATAAGTAAAAAAGAAATTGTGAAAATCATTTTTTGATTATTTTTATTCCAAAACCCCTTTTCTAACCCAAACCGGCCATGGGTCTTTATTTTTTGAAAAAAAATCAAATGTAAAACAAACGGGCACGCCATATAATTTATATTCTTACAAATTTCAACTTTATCTAAATATCGAAGTGTAAAGTTTGTGTTTATAATCACATGTCCGAAATACTCAAGTTATCGAGTTTTGAGCTAAGAATCATCCTAAATATTGAAATGTACCAATTGAAGTTATTTGTAAACGGCAAGAAATGTTTCATGTACCAAACGATTGTATCAACCGAGGAAAAAGTTGGATTCATGAGGACAGAATACGATACAGATTGTAGTTTCTTGTTAATTAATATAAAATTAACAATATCATTTTTTGTTGGGAAATGTAGAAACACATTTAAAAGATAAAAGGGTTGTAATTGGTTTGACATCTTTTGTTTATTAAAAACGAGTTCAATTCTTTGTTTGTATATTGTTTATACAATGACTAAATAATTTAACCGTTTGATATTATTTTTCTTTGTATTAATTAATAATAATAATAATAATAACACTCAATTAGTCTTTTTCTCCTTCTCATCAGTTTTTAAAAGGTCCAATATCCATCTCGCCCTTTTATTCTCATCAATCAACACTTTCGTACTTTGTTTTATTTGTTCCAACCCACCCAATAGTTCTTGGGTAATTTGTTGATTCTGTGTTTGAAGTTTATTCAATTCTCTGTATATTCCTTCTCTCATTTTCTCCATATTAGTCTTGATCTTTTCTTTCTCAGCAACAACAACGTTATATTCATCAACATCAATCGTCTTCCCTTGTTCCCCTGGTGTTGTCTTCTTTGCATTTTCTGTGAGTAAATTCTGTATATCAATTTCCTTCTTTTCCACAAGTTGTTTATACGTTTCTCTCTCTCCTTCAAGACCCTGAATTTGTTGAGTAATTCGTTCCTTTTCCTTTTCGTTCTCTTCAACACGTTTCTTCAATTTCTCGTTTTCTTGTGTGATGTTCTCGACTTTTTCTTTCAATCCCGCGTCTTCATTTTGTATCTCCAGTTTTTTTTTCTTATCCAACTTCTCTCTCACTGCTATTTTTTACTTTAACCATTCTATTTCAGACTGCGTTTATATGAGTTTTAATTTTATATTAATTAAGTCTTTTATATGATACGCAACATTATAAAAGGTTTTAACACAATTCCAATCATTTATATGTTTTTTATTATAAATATTGGTTAATTATATTGCAAAACAATATATAATGATGAAAAAGTGAATTACTTTAATAGCCGGATTGTCCCATGTAATCTTTGAGTTTGTAGACTGCGTCTGAGTTCTGTCCAGCAGATACAGATGCGTCTTTGAAGTATCCAATCAAAATGACTTTGATTCCCTTGTAAATAGAAACACCAGCAGCACCAGCCTTTCCAAAGACAGTTCCCTCGTCTTTGTCAGCTCTTGTGACTGTGTATTTGACACCACCAATATGAAGTCCCTTTGACTGGAAGTCTGCTATATTTCCGGACATGATTGCATTTGCAATAGTCGTTGCTTCTGCTTGTTGGATTGTCAAGCCAACTTGTGACATGATTGCTCCATTGGTAGCAAGAATAATTCCACCATGGCCTTTGCCTGCACCAATCATTGAAGCTGTGTAACCGTCCCACGACATTTGAATGATTACCAACTTGTGGTATTCTTTATATAATGTCGACACGTCACTTCTTTATTTGTTTTCTTGAAATTATATTTCAATATTATTTTTTGAATTAAAAATCCAATTTAAATATGTGTAAACTTAAATTTTCCAAAAAGTAGTTGTCTAATATTATTATTAAAAAACTTGAAATAAAAATGTGTATTTATTATTTATGCGTTTTACATTAATTTACACGTTTTCATTTTAATATAAAAATATTTACGTCATCAAATTAATCATTTATATATATATATCAAGAACTATTATTTAATTATAATGTGTAATTACAACAAAAACACATTTATTGACAAGAAATGTAGAATTATTATTTTTATGTTTATTTAATTGTTTTTAATTAAACGCGAACATTAAATTTTAATTTAAGTCACTCCGAATAAGTGTGCAACTTAATTTTTTCAGTGTTATTTACTCACAACAAAAATGAAACTATTTTTTTCAACAATAACAAAAAGTCGAATTAGGTCAAAATTGACATAAAATATAATTCGATATTTAAATGATAAGTTTAACTGTTTGTTTTAATGATGAACATAAAAAATCCAGAATTCCTACTGTCATACAGAACAAAAAACAGCTTTGTTTATTGTCTGTGGATGGTGCAGATGTTAAACATTTTTTGAGAACGTAAATAAAGGGACAAGCCAACTCGGGTAATTCAAAACCTTCTCGCTGCAAAATTCTGATAAAGATGTAACAGTTTATTGGTGCAACCCAAAAAAAAACTAATTGAGAAAAAATGTGCAACTTTAGTTATAATTTAGTTATAGTATATTAATTAGAGTTTTAGTTTTAAAGAAATTTGTTTGTGTTTTTTTTGTTTTGACATTCAAAAACATATAATTGTTTTATTATAATTATACTATAAACAAAATTGCACTGACACGTCAAAGTTGCACGGTTTTAAAAATGACTTTAACTATTATTTTTGTGATTATATTAAAAAAAATAAATATAAAATTTTTAATTATCAAAAATTCTTACAATAATTTTAAATTGGTTTACATAGTTCGTTTTTAATGTAATTCAAAATTCATTTTATTAAAAATATTATACTGTTAAACAAAAACTTGATTAAAAATATATATTTTTGGTATATTTTCATTATCTTTTTCGAAATAAAATAATTGTAAATATATGTTTTCTACTCAAATAAATTGAATTGAACGTTTCAAAGTATAAAAATTTAAACTTTTGTGTTTAAAATATAAGTATCTATTATAAATTAAAAATTACTATATGGTGATTATTGTGCAATATTGAGTAAATTTCATTTGAATTTAATCTAATTTTGGTATTATTTTCAGTGAATTGTTCAATTTATTCACCTTATTGTGGTTATCATTTTAAATTATACAAATTAATAAATACAATCATTTCATGTACAGAAGTATATAATTTGAAAACCATGTTAATTCCATATTGTTGATTAAAAATGTCACGTTTCATAATAATTTTTTAGTTTATTTTTTATATATAAATAAAACAACCAATTAATTAAACGTTTTGTTTTTCGTTAATATATTCTAAAATTGAAACCCAAAAGTAAGCTAGAAGTTATCTTTCAAAGTATTTAATAAGTTTTTGAAACTTCAACAATATTCATTTTCTTTTCTGACATTTTTATATAATCAATAAATTTGGATATATTATAATATTGTTTAAAACAAATAATTAACGACCAAACAATTACGTGTTCATTTTGGTTGGCGTTCGTATTTTCATGAATATTATGATAATATAATTAATGTTTGAAAATATAATATACATCAAAAATAAAAGCATGTATAAATAACTTCTAGTTAATTAATTATTGTTCTTAAAATTATTGTATTATAAATTCTTTATGAAACTAAAAAGTCTACTCAATGGCGATAATAATTGTATTATTGTTCACTTGTATAGTATCTTCTAAAATAACAACTGAATGGTGTAAGTATTCTGACAAAATTGAATGTGTTCAATTTGGCAATCAATGTGAACAAAATTTCCAATGGAGTTTATCCACAGAACGAATTCAGTTGCCTTCTATTGACAATGGTTTCATTATTAAATGTGGACTGAACACACACTTAGATGTCACTATTAATTCAAAACACACTTTAAAGTTAATATTTAATACCAATAACTATACATACAAGTATTCCAATGTGTTTGACAAGTTTATTTTAATTGAACAAACTTTACAGAATAAAAGTAATTTTGTAAAAACAAAAACAGTTCTCAAAACTTCTTGTACAAATTGTAAACAATGTGTAGATACAAATTGTGTAGAATGTAATGATGCGTTTTATTTATCAAACGGTTCGTGTTACTCATGTAATTCATATTGTAGTACTTGTTATGATAAAACTAATTATGGGTGTTTAACATGTAAAGATGGCAAGTACTTAACTCAAAAAACAAAGTGCCTTACTTGTTCTTATTCGTGTATTACTTGTTTCAATGGAACAATTGATGATTGTTTAACATGCCGAAATGGGTATTACATGTCTGGTTCAAGTACTTGTTTGAGTTGTCATTATTGGTGTGAAACGTGTTATGGTGGTTCAAATACGGAGTGTAATACTTGTAAAACTGGGTACTATTCACAAGGAACTAACACTTGTCTAAAATGTCCATCTGAATGTAAAACGTGTACAAATACTACATGTCTAACATGCCAAAGTTCTCATTATTTTTCAGGTAACTCATGTTACAAATGTGATTCATTGTGTTTATCTTGTAATGGTCCTTTTGCTAATAATTGCAAAACGTGCAGATTTTCTTATGTATTAATAGATAATCAATGTATTAAATGTGATTCGTCATGCAGCTCTTGTAATGGAATAGGGCCAAGCAATTGTGTATCGTGTCCATATTCTTATTTTAACAGCAATGGATACTGTGTAAAATGTGATTCTTCATGTGAATCTTGTAATGGACCAAATTCAAACAATTGTTTGTCTTGCCCATATTCATATGGCATTTCGGATGGGTATTGTGTAAAATGTGATTCATCGTGTAATAAATGTAATGGAACTAATCCAAACAACTGTCTTTCTTGTTATAAAAATTATCAATTGATTAATGGCAATTGTTTCAAGTGTGACCCATCTTGTAAAACATGTAATGGACCTTATTCTACTAATTGTTTAACATGTAATAATTATTATTATTATTACTCATATGGGTATTGTGTGAAGTGTGATTATTCATGTAACACGTGTAGTTTTGGTGGACCTGGAAATTGCCGAACATGCAAATCTTATTATTATTACTCAAATGGGTATTGTCTCAAATGCAGTCCAAATTGTAATACCTGTAATGGAACAGCCGAAAACAATTGCCTGACATGTAAAACTGGTTATTACTTATCAAATGGATATTGTGTTCCTTGCAATTCAAATTGTATTAGTTGCAGTGGTAATTTTGCAAACAATTGTGATTCTTGTAAAAGTGGCTTTGTTTTAATAAATGGGGTCTGTTCACCATGTTCTTCGAATTGTATTACTTGTACAACTACAAAATGTCTGACGTGCGATTCGAACTATTATCTATCAAATAATGTTTGTAACAAATGTCATTCTGAATGTGAGAGTTGTAATGATCCTGAAAGAACAAATTGTAAAAATTGTATAAAAGGAAAATATTTGGCTGATAATAACACCTGTCAACAATGCATACCAAATTGTGATTATGGTTATAACTTTGATTGTTATCAATGTAAAGATGGGTATTATTATGAAGGTAATGGCAAATGTGCAAAGTTAAAAAACGAATTCTGTGTTTTTGGAAACAATATTGAGTGTTATGGTTGTTTGATTGGATATTATTTGGATAAGAATGATTGTTTGGAGTGTCCCAGTATTTGCAGATCTTGCAATGGACCGACAACATCTGAATGTAACTCGTGTAATGATGGGTATTATATTGCATCTAACACATGCCTTAAATGTTCTTCTAAATGTCAGACATGCAAAGACAATTCAACCACTTGTATGTCTTGTGAGGCAGGATCGAAGTATTTATGGAACAACGAGTGTATTTCTTGTGATAATTGTAAGCCCGGGCATTGCATATCAAATACGACAAAGTGTGATTCGTGTAATGACGGATTATAATCTGACAATGGGTTATGTAAAACTTGCGACTCCAACTGTCTCACATGCTCAAATTCTTCTTCAAATTGTTTGTCTTGCAAGCCCGGGACATACCTTTCAAATTCGATGTGTCTCACCTGTAATGCAAATTGTGAGACCTCTGGGTGTCATACGACTTTGGGGTGCACAAATTGTAAACCGGGATATTTCCCAAAGAATCTTGGGTGCAGCCAATGCAGTGAAATCGCAAATTGTGTTACTTGCAGCCAAACTGAACAAAAGTGCACAACTTGTGCGTCTGGTATTTCATATGTCAACTCAAGTGGATTGTGCTCACTTTGCGACGCGTCGTGCAAAACTTGTAACACTGATGGAACGTGTAACGGGTGTATTGACAATTATATACCATATTTAGTCAACAACAGATCATGTCAGGCGTGTTCTTCGTTTGACCCAAATTGTGATGTTTGTGGTGAAAATCAATACAGAAGATGCACAACTTGTAAAGACAATTATTACTTGAACTCGAATGGCACTTGTACTCAGTGTGATCCTTCTTGTGCAAATAACAGGTGTGACAAAAAGACAGGAATATGCAATACATGTGCAGTGGGGTTTACTAAACAGAGTGTCGATAGTGTTAAATGTCAGTTGTGTACCTCATATGATCCCGATTGTTCGACGTGTTCACAAACCACCAGAAAATGCACAAAATGTGTAACTGGCAAATATCCAAATCCATCATCGCCGTTTTCTTGTATGTATTGTCACCTCAGTTGTTCGAATGGGTGTTCGACAACAACAGGCGATTGCATGACTTGTACAAATGATCAGTATACAATCAACCCATCAAACCCAAAACAGTGTCAGAGTTGTTTGGGATTTGATTCAAACTGTCTCAGCTGTTCAACAACAGAAAGAAAATGTCTATCTTGTCGAAGTGATGTTTCGTATTTGGTCAAAGGGTATTGTGTCTCATGTGATTCAACTTGTTCAAAATGTGACTCAAATGGTTTATGTATTAATTGTGTTGATAACTACGTCTTTAATGAACCAAAGCAACAAAAGTGTATAACTTGTACATCATTTGATGCAAAATGTGAGACTTGCAGTTCTAATAGTTCAAGAAATTGCACCAAATGCAAATCCAATATGTACCCTGATACTACCACTGGAAAGTGTAAATTATGTGATTCTTCATGTGGCGGCAGTTGCGACACAACAAATGGAATGTGCACAAACTGTGTTTCTGGTAAAGTGTTTGATGATCCAAAGGGCAAGACCTGTGTCGAGTGTACGACTTTTGATTCAAATTGTGTCGAATGTGCTTCAAATGGAGAGAGAGTGTGTTCAAAATGTCGTGAAAAAAGTGGGTTTTATTTACAGAATGGAAAGTGTGTTGCATGTGATTCAACGTGTAAACCAAATACATGTGACTCGACAACGGGATTTTGTTCACAATGTTTGGTAAATTACACAGTGACATCTCCAATTTCAAAAGTCTGCAAACCATGTTCTGAATTTGACTCATACTGCATTAAATGTCTAGCAGATTTTGACAAAGCATGTGACTTGTGTTCATATGGCAGATTTCCGAGCAGATCATACTTCTATAGCTGTGCTAAATGCAATCCGACATGTGATGGAAATTGCAATGGTACAAATGGTCTTTGTTTGAGTTGTTTACCAAATTATGTATTTGCTTATATTTGTGATTCGTGTGCATTATTTGATATAAACTGTTTGACATGTGATTCGACATATCAGAGAAAATGCGTAACATGTCGAACAAGTGGGATGTATCCAAGTGACTCGACATACAAATGTGTCTCATGTGCCACTACATGCAATGGAAACTGTGATCAGACAACGGGCAAGTGCACGGGTTGTATCAACAATTACGTGTTTGAAGCAACTAAGAGTCGTGTGTGTGTTGCTTGCAAATCGTTTGATCAAAATTGCAAAACGTGTTCTTCCGATTACAACAGAAAATGTGTTGAGTGTGAAAGTGGATACTATCCAAATCAAAGTGGCGTCTGTGTGTCGTGTAACACAACTATCACAAACTGCAAATCATGTAATTCAAGAGAAAACAAGTGCTTGTCGTGTCAAGACCCGTATTATTTTTCAAATCAAACATGTTTGAGTTGTGCTTCTGGAAGTTATAAAAACACTGAAACATCATGTGAAAAGTGTTTCATGGGCATCCCAAATTGTCAAACTTGTTCAACTAAAACGGTTGGAATTCCTGTTTGCACCGCTTGTTATTCGCCATATGCATTTGATTCCCAAACCAATTTTTGTGAACTGTGTGGTACAAACAAAAGTTACAGCACAACAACAAAGAAATGCGAAACTAATGAAAATGGGTGCGCAACTGCCTTCAATAAACAACAATGTTTGAGATGTTCAGACGGGTATTATCTGTCAAGTAACAAATGTGTACCAGCAACCAATTGTGTAAACAAATCAACTCTTTCGAAAGTGTCGTGTGACTGTTCATATCAAATATCAGTTGGCTCAGACTGCCAAAGCACAGTTTCAAAATGCAAATATCAGAAAAACAACAAAAATCAAAAGGAATGCATTCAATGCGAAGATAATAACATTGTTAATGAAAAGACTTGTCAAAACATTATAAATGGATTAACTCGAAATAATGTCGTTTATCAATGTGAAAATGGCAATTATTTGAATGAAAACAATCAATGTGTAAAATGTACAGATTACTCTTCAGTTTGTATTAACTACAAAGCTAAAAGAACAATTTTGTCGTGTGCAAAAGATAAAGTTTATCACGTTGAAACAATGAGCTGTAATAGCGATAGCAACTGTTTAAAATACGGCAAAGATTATTGCTTACAATGTGTTGATGTTAACATGGAACTAAAATATGGACAATGCTCGGCGTGTTCAATACCAAATTGCAAATATTGTGAAGGTGGAAAGTGCAAAAAGTGCAATGACAATTATGTTGTACAAACAAATGGATTATGTGTTGAACAAAGTGAAGTTGGGTGTGTCAAAGCCGATGGTCTCTTTTGTTCACAATGCAAAGAAGGGTTTAATCCGATTGAAACTCTCAACAATGAAGGAAAATACGATTTTTGTATTCCAATTTCTCAATCTCAAATAGCTGACTGTAAATACTCACTGATTTCAAAATCAATGTGTGTTGAATGTTTGGACACATTCAAACTAAAATATGGAAATTGTTCAGAAAATTTTGATGATAAAGATTACGATGAAAACAATGTTACTAACACAAAACAAATGATGAAAAGTGTCGAAACCTCGTGTTTCACTCGTACCAACAAAGGGTGTGAGAGATGCAATTCTGGTTACTATAACATTAACAGTGAATGTGAGTTGTGTTCTAGTCATTGTGATCATTGTTACAACACAACATATTGCTTGACATGTGATCCTCAGTATTATTTATCTTCCACCTTTACATGTGAACCACTTGGTGATTTGTTTACAAAATGTGAATTGACATTGCCAACAGGCGGTGGATGTGCAATATGCAAAGACCACTATTACAAACAGAAAACAGACTGCATTGCTTGTGATGAGTCGTGTGGTACTTGTGTTGATGGCTTGTCGTGTTTGAGTTGCCGAAACGAATATTTCAAACTATCTGGCAGTGAAAATAAACTGTGTGTGTCATATGACAACTTGACTAATTGTGTTACTAAAACGCCAATTAAGTGTGTAAAATGTGAAAATGGGTATTACTTGGATAATTACATTTGCAAAAACTGTTCTGAAAACTGCATTTCATGTGACAACTATCAAAAATGTAAAAACTGTGTTGAAAAAAATTATGTGTTGGTTGACTCGCAGTGTGTGAGTTACAAAAGTGTTGAGTTTTGTCTCTCTGCGAACAATTCAAAGTGCACAGAATGTGAAGGATTTCACAAACCAAGTGATGCCGGTGATTATTGCGTCAAAGAGACTAATTATGGGTTGGTGGTTGGCGTGCCGTTGTCAGTGACTGTTGTGATTTTGGTGATAATTTTTGCAATAATACTAATTGTGATTTCAATGATACAAAAGAGAAAACAAAAGAAGAAAGAGCAGAACATTTGCAACTTCAAAATGAGTCGGTCAAACATTGAGATGGTCAAATTGAGTGCAAATTTGGTGACAAACAAGACAACACTGAAATTTGATTTGGATAACAATGACCCACTTAAGATCGATATTGAGACAAGAGATTTGATATGTATCGGAAATGTGTCCAACAGCAACTTGAAAGTGCAGTTCAGTGTGATGGAACGGTGTGACTATTACGAGATACGAAGTGTGCCACCACTTGTGACATTAAAACCTGGATATGCCTGCGAGTTTGAGATATTTATCAAGCCGCTGTGTACTTGTGTCACCAAAGAACATGTAGCAATAACTTCGTTAAATATAGCAACTGGTGTCATTGAAAATGCAAAAATTGAAATGGAAATCGAGACTGAACAAACAACCAAATTAAATTACAGAGAGATCATCGAAGACGATAAGCTTGGTGAAGGCAGTTTTGGGATCGTCTACAAAGGGCAATACAGAGGTGTTTGTGTTGCAATCAAAAAGATGAAACAACTTGATAATTATGAAAGTGGACTTGCAGAGTTTGAAAAGGAAGTTGCAATGCTAGACAAGTTCCGATGTGATTACATCATACACTTTTATGGCGCTGTATTCATACCAAGTAAGGTGTGTATGGTCACCGAATTTGCATCATTTGGGTCACTCCAAGACTTGATCAAACACAAAAAGAGGGATGAAATTGATATGAAGTTGCGAATTAAATTCTTATTAGATGCGGCAAAAGGTATTCAATATTTACACGAGAATGGGATATTACACAGAGACATCAAGCCAGACAACATTCTTGTGTTATCACTTGATGTGAATGAAAAAGTGAATGCAAAATTGACAG
>NW_004443664.1:50001-57179 GCF_000330505.1 Entamoeba invadens IP1 | reverse complement strand
GATTTTGAAACAAGATAAGTACAAAAAGAGTGCAGACATTTATTCATTTGCTATCACAATGTTTGAAACTATATCTTGGCGAGAAGCGTACCCCAAAAGTGAATTTAAATATCCATGGAAAATAGCAGACTTTGTGAATGGTGGAAATCGTCTCCAAAAACTTGATTGTATGACTAATGAACAGTATGAACTGATATCAAACTGTTGGGAACACGAAAAAGAAGAAAGAATCACCATTGAAACTGTAAGAGAAAAACTTCAAAATATGATGAGGTGATAATATGAATTAATTATTTTATATCATACATTTATAAAAATTTATTAATACAACACAATAAACAATCAAGTTAATTGAATAAAAAATAAATAATTATAACCAACTTTAAGAAAAACAATATTAATAATTTAAATGAAAAATAGTCGTTTTAGATACAAAATTTGTTTTATTGCAAACCACAACGTTTCTTTGAAATTTTGTTTTTTCCAAGTAAATAACAAAAAACGGTTTTCAATAAAATAATAGTTAAAGTGACTTCCCAAGGTGTGCAAGTTAGTTTAAAGGTGTGCAAGTTAAGGTATAGTTCATTTATAATTTTTTTATTAAAAAAATAGAATCATTAATTTTTTGAAATTTTGAAAAAAAAAAGTTTATTTTTAGTTTAATTATTAATTATAATTTTGAAGTTATTACTAAACTATACTTTAACTTGCACACCTTGTGACGTTGCAATTTTTAACTTTCACACTTCGAATACAATTAATCAAGCAACAATTTCGGGAAAGCGACCCAATGGAAATTATCGAAGGACCAGTTCTGGACAACAGTGCACATCGATTTGTAACAATGAACTGCACCTATTAAACAGACTATTTGTTATTGTTTGCTATAAAATGGCACGGAGAAAAACATAATGTTTATCATACTTCTTCTTGTCGCTTTGAATCACGATGACACAAGAGACATCGACAATTATTCACGTCTTGAAACAAAACAGTTTTTACATTAAACACATAGACAAACCATAACCCAATTATTATAATTTAATTTGCTTTTTGTAGTTTATTAATTCAAGCATTAAGGGGTTGTGTGTTTTTTGAAACAATTTGCAAACGAATAACATTTTTTTTAATAAAATGTTTTTTTACAAAAATTTAGTCTTGCACGCCCTTTCCCTGTAAAAAAGACTAAAAATTTTAACTTGCACACCTTAGGGAAGTCAGTTTACTTGAAAAAATATCTAGTCTAAAAAAGTTTATATAAAATATCAAAGAATAAAATTATTGATTCAAAAAACACATGAATGTTTTTAAAAGTGAATTTAAATATAATAAGCTGATAAAATTAACGAAACAATTTTTTAAAGTCAATATTAATTTTATTAATATTGAGTTAATATTATTAATATGTTTATTATTGTGCTTTCAGGCTGAGATCGTTGAGTCTGTGTTAAGAAGTATCGAGTTAATGCCAAATCAAATAACGGGATATTGTTTTTTTTGAAAAGCCATTTCAAATAATCCAAAGATATTCCGAATTTGTACTAAAATAATATAACGGAATTGGTATTTTTATTAGAAAAAGCTGTACTTTTTATTTTTGTTTTTGTTTTATGCTATTTTTTTAATTTAGATACAACTTCTTGAAAAGAAATTCTGTCAATTGAATTTTGACACCAACAAGACGTGATTATTTTAAAAATGTTATTTGGAATGCAATGAGTGTTTTGAAGTCGTTTACCATTCATAACAAACTCTGCGATTTTCCATGGGTATTTAAAATATTCTTTTGATTACGCTTCACACCATCCAAACACTTCAAATATTGTAATACCAAACGAATAAATATCTGATGACATTTTTGAATTAATTAAACCCGGATTATAGGAAGATATTTTATGTTTAATCATTTTTGTTTAAATTCAGAATAAAGTCGTTTTTATTTAAAAATATCATTTTTGTTTAATGTATGAAAAAACACCAAAAATAAAAACAATATATTGTTTTATAAAATGAAAAGTTTATTTTTATTGTTTATTATAATTTGTAAGTTTTATTACAAATTTAACATTATAAAAATGAAATAAAATAACAATTAATCAATCCAAATCTGTTCTTTTTCTTTTTTTTGTTAATTCTATTCAATAAACTGCTTAAAGAATGTCTTTTCTTGTACTTTCTTTTTATTTTTTCGTTTTTTACAATTTTAGATTCCATGGTTATTGGTTTCTTTGTTTCTTGTTCAATCTGAGCTCCTTGGTATTTTTCACATGGTGTTATTAGCATTTCTTCATCATTTTGGGTTTCTTCTGCTAAAATTAAATATTCTTTTTCATTTTTTTCTTTTGGTGTTTGTATTTTTTGATTTGTTGTTGTTAAATAATCACACGTATCTCTATCCAACTCTTCAACATTTTTTAAGTCTTTCTCATCTTTTGGTTTATGAATTTTTAAAGATTCGATTTCACTTAATGAACTTGAATGATCACTGCTATCATTCAAAATATCATCTGTTGGTACTTCTTCATACAATTTTTCTGATCCTAAAGAACACAAGACTTTAGAAATACCATCTAAAAACTTGTCACTATCAATTAACCCATCAAGGTACACATTGGTCAAATTCTTAATTTGGATATTTTCTTTTGAATAAGTTTTTCCTGGTCTGTTAATATGTCCAAAGGTTTTTAATTTATTAAGTCGTTCAGATTCTTCTTCTTCGTTTATTTTTACTGTTTCTAACCATTGCCACTGTGTTGGCTTCTTTCTTCCAATTCTCTTGAAAAACGCATTGTGATAACTTTCAGTAAAGTTGTTGGTTCTTGTTGACTGAGAAAACTGACACAACATTTGAGGTGGGTATATACCATTTATCCACACCTTTTCAAAATAATTATATAATATATTCAGATCATCATCATTGATCAAGATTGATGCAGCTTTCATTTTATTAAATTGTTGTACAATTTCATTACTACGACAAAATGCAATTGATTTGAGTTTTCTGACTTGTTCACAAAACACCGCGTCGTGTTCTAATTTTGATTTCATACCATGTGTTGTACAAAACCGCCAAATTGATTGTCCGTAATGAAAAAGGCATCCTTTGACAGTTGTTTGTGTTTTATTTTTTAAAACGTTTACTATTGCAATTTCGAAATCTACATCGTTATCGTGTCTTTATCAAATAATTTAATACCAAATTCATTTCCAAAATTTATAATGACTTCTATCATTTTTTCATATGTAGATTGTAATTTGTTCATCAACAAACAATGAAATAAACGAAAACATTGCCCCTGACTAATCAAACCGTGTATTGTATATAATTGGTAATAAGGAGTTGGAGCGGCTCTGAAAGTTCCATCCATAAGAAAGGTGTTAATTGTATTAAGATTAAGCATTTTTTCTTTATTGACAAATATTGACATAATATCATCTTTGTAAAGCAAATACTTGAAATAGATTTCGTGCTGTACAAGATATCCATTTGTTGGTCTACTTTCTTTTGCTTTTTTCGTGAACAATTTGTTCGCTGAAGACATTCTTCCTTTATACTTACCATAATCAAATCCCTGCATTGCAGCAGATCTTTGCAACAAATGATTATGATCTTGGACACGTCTTTCTATATCGTGAACCAAGTTAATTTTGTCCAACTGTTCAGATATTGCATGGTTGTGCTCACTACCGTTAACAAAAATAGCTTCTTCGAATTCCAGCAAAGCACTTTCTTTTTTAAATTTAGTAATTTTAATTTTAACTTTGCAACCAGTTTTACTACTTGAACATTTGTAAGTATTTTTGGATGCTCCATCTTTGTAAAACAAAAATCCATCAACTACTGGAAGAGGTGTCCATTTAGTACTTATTATAGTTGTTACAATATTTTTATTTGTTGTTGTTTCATCTTTTTCGATAAAAAGTTTGTATCTTTTTTTTCATTGTTCACTGTTTGAACAACTTCTTCTATTTGTCTACCATTTGTGTAATCATTAATAAACGGTTGTTGTGTTTGGTAAATAATAGGCTGATGCCAAATAATATAAGAAAGTTGTGTGCCAGAAGGAATCATGTTATGATTATTTAAAATTGGTATTTGAAGATATTTTGAGCTTTTGAGTGGAAATGATAAAGAACATACAATAAATATGTCGATATTTATATTTAACTTGCAAAAACACGAATTTTAAAAATAAAATTGATTTATGTAAACAAAAATGACTTTTTTAAACAAAAGTGATTAAACACAAATATCTCACTCTGGATTATATTGTATTTTAAAATATTAACAAGAGATCAACCCTACACGAGGGAGACACCACAAAGTGTGAGTTGTCAAAAGTAGCTACCGATGCCTCCGATAAGCGAGATCTCCCACCGGAAGGTGGCCCGGTGGCTGGATAGGGTCTGGTAAACCCTAAAGGCAATTTCCCAGGAAGAGTAAGTCGAGCCTTCTCACCTCGCATCTTCGCCGTTCCAGCAAGTCCTAACTCTGCGTTTTCAAAGGCTTTGAAGGAAACGCTTTGAATTTAGAGAGTCAGATTGTCTCTCCATTCGATCCTCAAACAGATTCTTGCCATTTGAATAGCACAGGACCGCTATTTGACTTTGGCTTGGATAAAACCTGTTAATACCAGGGGCAAAGATGTGGGTTATAAAAGATGACTCCTCGGCGCTATGTAAACTCTTTAAATGTTATAAGAGTAAAACATAATTGATTTCTTCTGTTTTAAAATATTAACAAATATAATTTAAAAATCGAATAAAGTTGAATTTGATTTTTATCATACCATAAAAATGTTTTGGTGTTTTACCGAAAACAAGTTTTATTGATTTAAATGTTTCATAATAATCATATTTGTTATTTTGGGTGTATTTATATTTATTTATATATCAACCTCATAAAATGTTAATGCTTCAAAACCGACTATAAAATATCAACTAAATTATTATTTAAACAATAAATGCGACTTGAAAGAGTATACTTAATGAATGTTGTTTTCTATATGGATCTTAAATCAATTGATAGTTTCATATATGTCAACAAATTGTGTCTCGAAATTGTAAATTCGTTATACACAATTCCATATTCAATTGAATGTAATGAACAAACATTAATCAAAATTTCGAAACTGTTTACAAATGTGGAAACACTTAAAATTGATGACAAAAACTTCAAAAAATCTCTTTCTTATGATAATTTGATTACTTCTTTTCCAAACATAAAAATACTCAATTATAAAAAACATTCAAATAAATTAATCGACACTAAAATGATATCTTTAGTAAATGATTTATTTATTGATGATAAAGAAATCACCATTTATGATTATATTCCAATGCTCACAAATTTAACACGGTTGTCGATTGCCCACTGTTCGTTTTATGGTTATGGTTATATTCATAACGAAATATTTACATTGCAGACCCTTCGAGAGGTTTTTTATATTTGACAATACATCAGATTTTAACACTTAAAGAAGACATTTTGAATTTACTGAGCAGAAACGTTAAAGTGGAAATAAATGTAGGTCATGAAGATAATAATATTTTTGACAGTGATTACTTTATGAATGACAAATATGAAGTTTGTGAACTTAATGAATTTTACAACCATAACAAATGTAATCCACTTCTAATAATGTTTAAAAGTGATTATGATAATGAATTGGAAATGCCATTTTCAGTGTTGGAAGGAACCATTTTTATTATGCAATCATTCGGTGAACATGACAGTGAGAGAATGAGTAAAATGGTCAACGACATGGGTATTGATTGGTTAAATGTAGAATGTAACGAAGCTATATATGATAAATCGGAATACACACTTGATTTAAGTAAAGAAACAAACTTAAAAAGTTTATATTTAAAAAATTTTAACGGTAAATTGTCACTACCAAACTCTATCATTTCTATTGATATTTATTACGGAAATGTAACTATTGCAACAAACAATGCAAAAATTCAAAAAATGGAAATATACTCCAGTGAAATTAAAGGATTGAGAGTGGAAGAAGGTGTGTTGAAAAAAGTTCGTCTTGCACATTATGTTTCCGGTTTTCTATTTGTTCACAACGGTGTTGAATTAAAAAATACACTTTACATCGATGATATTCACTTTTCTTACGAATTATTGGACTCTGAAAAAATCAAAGTATTTAAAAATGGCAAACAAATTGTCTTGGATAAATTTAGTAATTAATTTTGTCTTGATTTGTTTAATAAATTATCGAAACATATTATAAAAAATATTTAATTCGAAAATAAATAAAGTTGGTTTATGGCTGTTCGGCGACTTTTGATATTACTGAGAAGTCGGCGTTTTTTTGAGTCCCTTCAAAAGTCGCCGACTTCTTTTAGAACTAAATAACTATTAACTTTAATAAATTATACCATATTCATTATAGTCTCAAAAATGTGTAAAAACACAACCAGGGTGGCAAACGGGATTCTATCAGCGCGTTCAATATGGAAAAACCAAGTTTTTTCCGCGCATGAGGAATAAATATCTATTATTAATTTATAGTTTTTTGTTATAATTATAGTTACATCGACGCTCAAAGAGACGCTTTCTTGACACGTTGCATATACTTGAAACTATTTACCAATCTAAAATAATGGTAAATGTTCGAAAGAAAATATAGTTGCGTTTTTTGAAGAATGGTTTTGTGTGGTTTTGTGAATAATTTTTAAAAAAATTCATTATTGTATAAAAATAAATCATTAGTTCATTTAACCACAAATTTAATTATTGGTAAAGTCGACTGTATTTTGTCAATAAAAACATAAAATAGTCAATACAATCATTATAACAATAAAAAACATAAAAGGAACATTTTAAAAAACAATGCAAAAACCAAACTAAAATAACAAACTCAAAAATCAATGTTAAAGTCACAAAAAGAATTTTGTTACACCGATACAGAAAAAAATTGTGAATTTGATGAAGTGTACACGAGAAAAATTTTCTTCTTTTTAGATGGTAAGAATTGTTCGTGCATACTCTGTGGATATTCACATGAAGTAGATGCAAAAGTAAAATGGGACTGTACCAGACACTTCTGGAGTCATGGTCGTCCACAGGCTTCTGAAATTGTCATTAACAAAATAAACGAACTCTATAAAAAAGTGTACCAAACAAACAAAAACAATGGAAGTACAACCGAAAAAATAAAAAA
>NW_004443664.1:47435-49901 GCF_000330505.1 Entamoeba invadens IP1 | reverse complement strand
GACATGATTTAACTCCTCTATCTAAAACAACTCTCGCAGAAAGAACCCTTTTAATTGGAAATAATTTGGATGAAATGATGAGGAATGTGGTATCAACGTGTATCGCCGCTTCCTTCTGTGTGGATACCACAACGGATTGGGGAGGTGATGATTATATTATTTGTTAGATACCCCGATGTAAAGTTTAACATCAAAGTGTCAATTTTGGACTTTTAAAAATGTTGGGGAAAATCTGGTGAAATAATGGCAAAACACATATTACATATCCTTCATAAATATATTAACTTGAACAAAATTGCGGGTTTGACGGGAGACTCTTGCACTTCAAACTTTGGTAAATATAATGGTGCACTTGTGGTTTGTAGTGAGTGGATAAAAAGTTCATGTTTAGTTGCAGGTGAAATCAACGAAATAAATCTTATTAAATGTTTTATTCACCAAGAAGCATTACTTGTTAAAAGTATGTTAATAGAAACTACAAAAGAAGAAAAGGAAAGAAAGATACGAGCTAAAGATGGAAGTATTTATGGTGTTTCCAATCTTTTAAAAATTGAAGAATTCAACACAAATGCCACTGTAATATTTAAAATCGTTACTGCAGTTAGAAAAAGTGTGACAGCAAGAGATAAATTAAAAGAATTAATTAAATCGAAAAACATGAAAGGTTTTGAAAAAAAAACATTGATATACGTTGGTTTTCAAACGAAAAAAAGTTTCACTCGTTTTTAATTTGTTTTACCTGAAATTGTATTGGTACTTTCAACTGTTTGTTGATTCTTTGCAAATTAAATTAAGTGAAAAACATAAGTATCTAAAAACAGAAGATCTTAACCAGAATGTCAAATTAAACATTGAAAAAAAATTAATTGTTTTAGAAGAAGATAGTATAAACTTTAAAATGAAAAAAATGACAACACAAAAAACGTGGTAGAAAAAAATGGGTATAAATCTATTTGGTTTGGAGTTAAAAACTTAATAAAAATTCAAAATGAAAACGTCAATAAAACTGGAAAATATGAAAAACAACTAAAAATTATTAAATCAAAAAGTATAGTTTTATAGGGGTGTGATAAAATGGTTACTACCCAAAAAATGGTTACTGTCAATGTAGAACTTCTTTTTTTGTAAAAAGAAAAAACATTTTATTTAACATTTTCAACAAATAGTCTAAAATTTTCAATATTATTTTTTGTTGTTTTTAAAGCACTTTTGGGAAAGTTTTTTTTAGTCAGACGAAAATATGTCAAGAATTTTTAAAACAATTAATTAAATTAAGAATCAGACTTGAAAAACAATTCGTTTTTTTATATTGGGATTTTTTATTTTTATTTAATAATTGTTATAAAAATGTTTTTGTGTGAACTGAAATTGTATTTTATACAGATCATTATAATAGTAATCATCAATCTTTTATTTTTAAATAAAAATTTGTATTTTTGAGTAATTTTTAAGTCTGAATTTTTTCGATATTTAAAAAAAACTTGATGATATATACAATTTATACAATACAACATATTTCAAACATGTATATTAAATCTGATGACAATCATTATATGTTAACTTTTATAAACGAAATACATGTAGATACCTTTGTATTCTAAATAAATGTATTTTAATGATCCCATATTATACTTCATATAAAAATTTATAATAGTTGTATAATAAACATATGCATTATTCAACTTATATATAAACATCAAGAGATGATTGAAATTCAAAATTTGAATTATAAGAACCACTTGGTTCAAAGATATGTACAAGATAAACCTAGTTGATTTATTTTTATTAAAGACTTCTATAAATAAAATCAGTTTACTATATTATATATTATTGTTATTAAAATATAGTATATCGAAAAATAACATTTAAATTAAATTAAAACTATAAACAATTATTATATAATTTAAAATATTATAATAAAACTAATCAATTTATTGTTTCATTTATTATAATGTTTTAGTTAAAAGTTCAAAAAATCAAACTATATTTTATTAATAAATAACTAAATTAAACCAATAAACAAATTAAAACTTATAAACCTAAAACACGAGTTATTCATATAAAACCCCAAAAGTGGTGTTAAAATAATGTGGCAACTCGGCAGCCACTTAAAGAAAATGACACAATATAACAACAACTTAAACATACGAGTTTGTATTTCCATTAATTCAAAAATATTATATTTAATATGTAATAACAAGTAGTGATAATAACAAGAACAAGTCCGCAATAATAAAAAAGTCAGAAAGGTATCGCCCTTTGATAAGTCGATACCAAAGGGCGCATAAACTGAACACGACATAGGCACAAACGTTTTCAATTTGAGCAGGAGTTTTATAATTTGACTTAATTATTAACTATGGTTTATTACCTTATAAAATTAATAATATAAATATAATTAATTGTTAATTCAATAATGGTTTGATATTTTACACACACTCCATCTATTTTTACTTATTCAAATCA
>NW_004443664.1:41373-47335 GCF_000330505.1 Entamoeba invadens IP1 | reverse complement strand
ATTCCTATACATTTTGCAGCTATTATAACTATGAAAGAAAGTTGGCTTCAAGGTTTATAGAAATAGATCAACTTTCATTTATGGACAACTTCCTTAATATGACGTGCATTACTCAACTTTTTGTCAATGAACACAATTACGAAATAAGAAACGAAGTTGAACTTTTTTCTTGTGATAAAATGTTTATCAATAAGAACGTTGTCAGACCACAAACCGAACCTGTTGTGGAAAAACAACCAGTTGAAAGTGAATCAATTTGTTTTACTGAACGATTAAAACAACATATTTATAATCCAATGACACATCCCGATTGTTATTACACCATTAGAATGTCAATAAATGAGATATTCAACGATGAATACCTCAAACAAACATTTATTGTTAATTATCCAAGACTTTCCATTTTAGCAGCAAGATCTTTGTCGTTGTTTATGACTTCATATTCATGTGAACAAGGATTTTCCGCACTTTCTTTAATAAAAATTAATTTCAGAAGCCAATTGTCAGATGATATATTGAGGGCAATGATGATCATAGCGAATACAACACTTACGCCCCAATTTGATAAATTAGTTGAATTGATTATGAAAAGTTGTTGTTTTTTGTTTGTCAATTTTATCGTTTCGCCGTTTATTTTTTTTATTCCCATTTATTTTATTTTCGAAATAAATGTTTGATTGTGCGTGTTTATTATGAAAAGGTAATTTTTTTAATTGTATTTTTATTTTTCAAATTGTAATAATGGGAACTTTAAATAATTATTTATAAAATGGTTTTTTGGGAAAAGTTTATAAATAAATCCCAAAAATGTGTAATTTTATTTTTTTCTCAATCAAAACTGGTTTAATAGGCAATTTTATTATTATGTATTATTTGATATTTTAATTCACAGAAATTATTAAATTGCCAATTAATCCAAACCTCAACGCGCCAAAAAGTATTAAAACGGCGACCCCGAACACAATAGTTGTTATAATTTGTTATATTATAATCATATAAATATAATTCAAAAAATGATTTGAGAAGATATAATTGGGACTGTATTTTTTCATTTCTATTTTTAATAATAATTATATTAAATTTATATGGTTTATTATTTTCAATATCTTTAACATGATAAATGGTATCTTGAATAGTTATTTAACTAAATATTTAGGTCAGCGACTTTTAAGACCACTATAAAGTCGGCGATTTTCAAAGGGACTGTAAAGTCGCCGAACAGCTATTAAAAAGTGCGGCTCGATTAAATCAACTATAATTTATTAAAAACAATTTTATATTATTAGTTATCTTTTTATTTCAACTCGAAATAATAAAACTTACGAACTGAACAAAAAATATAATTAAGATATCAAGACGCTTTTATTTGAAACTGAACCATGAAATTGTATACAATATGCCATTATTAAAATTATAATTAATTTTAGTTTCACACTTTAAATCCTTCACGTGAGATCGATTCATTTTCCATACGGATAAATGGGATTTAAATATTTTTGATGATTATACCGTTTTATGTGTTTATTCGACAATGTTCTAATATTTAAATTTGTTTCTATAAATCAACTGATTATATTTAGACTTAAATGTTGTATTTAAGTTCATATATTATATTAAACTAGATATTGAAAACAAGTTAAACTTTTCTTGTTGTAAACTTCGCATACAACGAATTCAGTCTTCTTTTTTGGACTGCGAACACCCCAACATCTAATGGTTGTGTTAAATGTGAGGTGTGAGGCACCAAACATACTATTTCACAGTTCACATTGATGATCGTTGACTTGGACAATTGACTTGAGCAGCAACCTCACATCTTCAATTGAGTGACACGTGCACTGATCAAATATCAGCACGGCCTTATCAATATAACCAGTCTTAATTCTCATGTCGACAATATAAGGTACTACAACGTAGTTGATGTATTGTATAAATAATTCACTGTTGATATAACCGTTTTTGCTATAACTGACGATGTTTCCCGTTTCCAGCCAACCCAATTTCAAGAATTCAACTGCAACTCTTTTGTATTTTGTTACAATCACACAAGGAAGAGGTTGTGAGGGGGTAATAGTGCAAACGACAGTGGATCGAGCAATGTCACGTTCGACTCCATATTTCATTTTACTGTCTGTGGAAAAACCAGCAGTGAATACTCCCTTCACCATTTGCCTGTCTGGCCATGGCTGATACCCCGACTCATCCAAATTCATAATAAATGGTGATGGGATGCCATTTAAAAAAGTGGCAGCGCAATGTAATACTTCAACACGGCATCTTCGTCGTAGATCAATCGAGATTGGTCTTCAGAAAACACAGTCACAATCAAGAAGTTCCAATTTTTGTGTATTTTATCATAAATAACGTGGTTTGACACATCAACGTTGAAGGTTTTTATTATAAACAACCTCAAATAAGTTATGCTGATAGCTTTGCATTTTCCTGGAAACTTTTCATTATCAAGAATCAAATTCTTGACAATTCCCCATTGTGTTTCGGTTAAAAATGAAGGTCGTCCGTTATCTTTTTTTCCAAACAATGCCGTCTCCATACCTCTTCGTTTGTTGATATTAAACTGACTTGAAGATAAAGCAAAGACTCTACATAGTTTACTCTCGGCCACCTTTTCCGTATTCATTCCATCGAACATTTCTCTCTCAATGTTCATCAAATACACCTGAACATTCAGGGGTAATTCAGAAAAGTTGCAATGTTTGCTGAATGTTCTTTGGGCTATTTCTTTCACTGGGCCAGGACAATACTTTAGATTCTCTTCCAGTGTTGTATGGTCCAAGACACTAAAAGCAACAATCTTGGAGCTCATAATTATATTATTTAGATTGTTTTTTTAAAGAAAAATATTTTTATTTAAAAAAAGAAAAACAAATATGTAATTTTTATTGAATCCACAGGTTTTTCTCATTTTCACATACTTTTCTCACATACTGTAATAGTATATAATTACAATAAAATTTCAAGGTATTTTGTGTAAAAAACAGCACAAATGTTAATATAATTAATTATAATTTAATAGTTTAATAATCCAATAATTTTTTGAAACAAAAAACTTAGTAGTATATATATTGTGCCGATTTCGGACACTCGCTTCTCTCGCATCCTCTCTCATCACAATATATGTTAAAATCGTTGTAAATAGATTATATTATATTTTTCAAATAATTACAAAGTGATAATTTTTTTTATATATTATAAATGGAATCATCCTTTTTAATGAAAGCTATTATTAACACTATAAAAGAAAAGTGTAAACATGTTGAAAACATTAATAATCACGAAGTTGATTTATATTATCAACCTGATACAGAAGAATTATTTCAAATCAAGAATGACACTGTTAGATTATTAGTTCCCAGAACAAGTCAATTTAGTGATAAGTGGGTTCGTTACTGTATTAAAGATAATAATAACAAAGGCATAACTTTTAGTAAGAAACTATTGTCACAATACAAATCCGATAATACCAGAAAAATAAATTTCGATTTTAATGAAGAAATTACTAATAACTGTTTTGATAACTACATTTAAATAAGATTATTTGAGAATAACTGAGATCCTTTCAGATGTTCCGAAAGTATATTATTACTTTTGGGACAATTATTTTTGGTTTTATTCCGTATGAAATAGACTGACTAAAACTAAAACTCTAATAAATCTTTTGTTAATATTATGTTGGCAGACATATAACTAACTTTAAAACGAAATATTTCTGGTGAAATACTCTCTTGTTTTAATATTAAATTGTTTATCAAATTTGAAGCTTGGTCTAAGCTCTAATAAGTTAAATTCGTACTTCTCTCCATTATATAGTCTTTTATATAATTCTACCGGATCTATTTTATTATTGAGAAGATTATTAGGAATACCTTTTAATCTTAAATGATAAGCACATTCTCCTTTCTCATTTGTTAATACATCACAATATGCTTTTTTACCTAAAAAGTAAGATTCTTTACTGTAAACATCTCCAGATAATTCATCGAAATCAGGATGAAACTGTTCTAAATTAGTTCCTCTTAATGTTTTTTCATATATTTCTTCTAATTCTTCAATTCTAGACTTTACAATATGTATAGAATCAGTATCTTGATAATATATAGGAATATCTAAATCTTCTGCTAAACACATTACTTCATTCATTATACGTTTACTCATACTTAATATTTGAACACCAATTAAGTTAGGTACACAAAAATCATCAAACGACTTGTTAGTTTCGAAGCATCTAATGTTTTTACTTACATCATACATAGATTTAACTAATGTAAAGTTCTTCTTAAGATATCTGTCAGCATCATGTTTACCGTTGTTATTAATTTGTTTATACACTAATTCATTAGTAATTGGCTTCTGAATTGTTTTACCATAACTACTATTCATCAATAATTTATAGTTATTTTGTAATGGATTACCTTCTTTCTTTAATTGTGCTCTCATATTATATATTTTCTCAATCTCTTTACTAAATACATCTGATTTAACCCTATCCACATATATCCTCTTGTAATGTTATATTCTATTTGCTGAAATTTAATTAAATCTCCTAACATGATTTTTCAACACGCATATTACAACATTCATTTACATTTAAATTTCCTTTCTTAGTCTTCTTAGTAATTATAGGAAAGCGTAGTTCCTAATTTATCTTAGTAATTTCGATATCAACTATAAAAGCTAATATATAACGTTCATTTGTAGGTTCCAATTGTTGTTCTAACATTATGTGATTTAATATAGTTGAATTGAGTAAATTCTTTGGTATTAAAATAGGTTTTCCTGTTGCTAACTTTAATCTATGAATAGCACTAGGATATAGAGAACAAGCATCATAATCATATAATTCATCTCTTACATGCCATTTTTTATTGTCTCTTGCCATACATCTTCCTCCATATACTGTACCTTGAATGTATTCTCTAACTTTACCACTATATTGTTTAAGATCTTTAATTTTTGAGTAAACATGTGTTGTAAAATAGTTGTTAGCTAATGCAGAAATACTAATGAATTTATCTACATCTATATTTAAACTAGATAAATTATCAATTCTAAATTGAGTATGTCCTTCTTTTAATATTCTTACATCTTGATTACAGTAAAATTTACAATACAACATCATATTAAAATGATTTTCATCAATTTTACAACTTTCTATTTTATCAATATTTTCATTAAATAGTTTATATTCGGCTTCAGTCCATTTTTGTATCTCATATTTACCTGCTTCTGATATAGTTCCAATATTATTTTGAATACGTTCTTGAGTATAGTAGTTGTATGGATATAACTCTTTTTGAAGATTTCTTAACCCAAACATCTTTGGAAATTGATTTAATGCTGTACTAATCATAGAATAACTATCTTTAAATGTTATTTTCTTCTTATTATATATCAAATTCATCTTCATTGTTTTTCCATCCTTCTTAATACATTTGTTAATACCATATTCAGCAAGGAAGCAAGAATCATACTTCAAATTATGAAAGTATATTACAGAATTATCGTTAAGTTCATTTAAAAATTCTTCTACACATTTATTACCATATTTATTACATATTTGATTAGAATTACGTTTAGAATAAGACACACAATAAGCTTGATGAATTCTTTGTGTTGAAGCTTCAAAATCAGCATAATAATATGTTGGTAGTATTTTTTGTTTAAATTTCTTATTTTTCGACTCTAATTTAATATCTTTACTCATAATCTAAATATTCTAATGATTCTAAATTATTATCTACATAATCTGACAAATCAGATGGTAAATGAAGTACATCAGATAATGAATACGATTTAAATCCATTATGATCTCTAATGTATAATATTAGCTCAGATAATTTTATAGTATCTTTAGCGCCTGGCTTAGTATAATAATTATTTCCTTTCTTACGTTGTTTATCAAACATATTATCAATACTTAAATTATTTCTAAAGCATATTTATT
>NW_004443664.1:38639-41273 GCF_000330505.1 Entamoeba invadens IP1 | reverse complement strand
TTATATCTTTTAATTTCGTTTTTATCAAAACAGTTTCTGATATATCATAATAAACGTCATTATAAATATCTTCAAAATCTATTATTCTGTCTGTCATTTAAATGAATAAAAAAATAAATTATGACTTGGTAATATGTAGATAAAAAAATAATTTCATAAAAATTATTTGAAAAATATAATATAATCTATTTACAACGATTTTAACATATATTGTGATGAGAGAGGATGCGAGAGAAGCGAGTGTCCGAAATCGGCACAATATATATACTACTATTTCTAAAAAATTGATAGACTTTTTTAAAAAAATAAATATAATTTTAATTGAAAATATATAATTAATCAACTAATAGTAAATAACATCAAAAACTAAAACCATTTCGTTTATTTCGAAAAATAATTTAGTTTAACTAAACAATAAGTATTAATATTTAAACATAAATTTAATCATTTATAATAATACAAAGTAAAAACACAATTTTTAAGTCTTTCTGAAGTGATCTTTAAAATATTTTCATTAAAAATTGGCAACAACAATTGATTATTAGTTTATCAACATTTATTATATTGAATTGTGTATTACAGAATTAAAATTGCACAAATGTGAAATTGAAGGTATAAATTTGAAAGCGGATGTGTTAATTTAGGGTTTTTGATCCCAAATTTGGCGTTTTTCTAAGTTTTATGATTCGTAAATTAAGCCAATCCCTATGATTTGAATTTTGACAATGAAAAACAATGCAAACGAAATGAAAAGAATCAATAATTATGTTTTGTAACAATTCCAACATATAAATATTTTAATAGTGTTTTAATTATAGCAATGGTTATATAAAAAATCATCATGAATTTGTGTGTTTTTAATAATCAGCTAAAGTTAAAAAATGAATCAATAGTAATAATTGTTTTAATTAAACCATTATAAATAGTTGACAATGTTTTAAAGTATATTTGTTATTATTCAATTGTATTTTCGGGGTTTAAGACAAAACAAAACCCGTTTACAACTTGATAAATATTTTAAGTGTATTTTAATGTGTAGGTGAGTATTAGCTTTATGGTTTGTTTATTTTATTTATTATCAACGCAGTTATTATAAAAATGTTATGTTGACGTTCAAACTGGTTAATGCAGCTCATTATTACACTTTGGTTTGTGTTTTTCATACGCAAACGGTCGTGAAGGCCGTGAAACACAACCCAAAGTATCGTAAATCATTTTTATGTCGAGTATTGTTTGAATAATAACAAAATAATAAAAAATTTATCATAAACAAGAATAATAAAATGTATAGTAAATAATTAATATTGTTATAGTTTTTTGAGTTGAAAATTATAATAAATTTTATAATTTTGTAACTATTATATTAACTATATTTTCCTTTTCCAAAAATCGTGACTGTGTTGGAAATAGTAATTTTTGTCCAATTTTACTTGTTTGTTGTTGTAGTTATGTTTCATTAAAAGGCTTAAATTTAATGATTTACATGTTAGTTCGTTTTTGGCCAATTAAAAGAAAATGAACCCTAAATTAATATATTCGCTTTCAAATTAATACTTTCATTTTCACCCCTGTATATATCTTTTTACTTTAAATACAGGCAATAAAGTGAAGGCATTAATTTTCAATTAAATACTAAATAAAAGGATTTTGAGAATAAAAGAACAATTTTACGTCATATTTTTACTGTTTTTATATTTAAATTTTTGGTCAATTAAACTAAAAAATATTAAGAAAAAATTTAGACACATTTTTATATTATTTTTATATTCGATTTTGTTAAAAAAATAAGTTGAAAAAAACTTGAAAGAACTTAAAAAATAAATTGAAATCGAAAGAAAAATAGGCAAACACTAAGAACCACACAATTAATGCTAAGCCTTAATTCTTGTTAAAAAGTAAACAAAGATTAAATATTTTTGGTCTTATTTTACACGTTTGTTATTGTTATTTTGTCATTATTTATCACTTATTACATAAATATTCAAATAATAAATTTTATTACATCATTTTTAATATCTTTAATTAATGGTAAGTTGTGGGTGTAGTTATTGAGTATTGTGACTATTGAGAGCTTGCAAAAAAACAAAAACATTTATCATTTGTTTGAATGTGATGAAGCAGGATTTATGGAGTTTGCTTTTTTTAAAGTTTAGTTAAGTGATGGTTTTTTATTGGTTTATTAGCTTCTTGGTTTATGTGAGGTTGTAGTTTTTTCTATAGTTTTTAAATGATTAAAATAACTATAAAATATAATATCCAAACAAACAAAATGGAAACAAGATAATCAAAATGTCTATATTTATTATAATAAAAAGAACAAATTCGGCTTGTTTAATAAGGGTTTTATTGAGAATGACAATTTTTTGCCAATCAAAATAAAATATTTCAAAATAAGAAAACCCTTTTATTTAGCAATCAATTAAAATTTTATACATTTACTTCACTGCCTGTACACACAAATTTCATTAAATTGATATCATTTTATATTACAATTTTTAAAATGAATCAATTTTGGATCCCAAACAAAGAATTGTTTCATTGTCAAAATAAAATAAAATTTGCCTTTTATAATAACATTTCAAATTTTCACGTAAATAAAACTGTAAAAATCGGGCTCATTAAGATAATGAAAAA
>NW_004443664.1:33996-38539 GCF_000330505.1 Entamoeba invadens IP1 | reverse complement strand
ACTTCATATTTTTAAATCAATGTTTACCATATTTTTGTGTATATTTAGTGTTGTTAAAATAAAAAAAATATAGAAAAAACAACAAGAATAACTTATTTTACTAAAATATTTTATTTTACTTTTTCGGGAATGAACATAAAATTAAGCACATTCTTTACTCAAAATGAAAGTCATTTTGTAAAAAAAAATCTAAACAAAATTATTTCACAAAAAGTTGAAAAAACCAAAAATATTTAATGTTTTTAAATAGTTTTTTTGTGAAAACATTACGATATAAATAATCAAAAATCAACGCAAAATTATAATTAACAACAATTGTTTGTTAAAAAAGATAATTTGAACAAAAAAAACAATATTTTGCATGTAAACAAAGGTGTTCAATATTATTTTTGCATTCGATTTTTAATGTTTTAATAATAATTCAACTTTAAACTAAATAGCGATATCACAAGAACGGAAAAATACGTATTAAAAACCTGCGAAATACTTGCACGAAGCGAAATACCTGCACGAGCCTATGTGGCAATACGTTTTTTTTCCAAAAAATGGTCAAAAAAGAAAATAAACATATTTTTTAAAAGAAAAATTTTTGGAAAAGTAATGAAAAAAATTGAATTTTCAATGGTCAAAAAGAATGAATTAGAAACCGATTTTCGGTTTACAGATTGATTTTTGATATTAAAATTATTAATAACGACAAAAATAAAAAGAAAACAACGAGAATTGAACTTCTTATAAATTACATTCTAATAACATGTTAATATTATTATAGTAAATAAGAATACAAAATCATCTTTTATTAAAAATACTTGATAAGAAAGAAACTGATCTATTATCATAATTAAAATTAATTATTTATTATCGTTTTATTTGTGTTTTTTTTTACAAAAATTGTTTTGGGAAATTACATAAAAACTAATATTATACTAACATTATAAAAAACATTAGTTAATTATTAACAAAAAAAACTATAGATAAGAAATGATATATTATAATAAATTTTATAGAGTTATTTATTAAAAACATTTTATTATATTACTTTTACAATCTGTATTTATATGATATAATTCAATTAATTATCATTAAAATATTTTCTATTACAAATTATTACATTTCAAATAATATTTATATTAAATTAACATATTATTAAATTTACTACCATTTTGAAAACAATTTAAACCAAACCCACCATAAGAACACTTCAATTAAGCAATGTGATTATATTTAATTCTTAAAATGAATAATTATCAAATGTGACTATTATGGGGTTTATTTAATATAATTTATTAAAAACCATTAATGTATCAAACAATATAATTAATGTTCTGTTCAATTATTTTGTACAAGCAGTAAATTGAATTTGGTTTAAAGGTTAAAATGTAATATGCAATTAATTGTATAAATTATAATGTGATGGTGATTGTATATATTGATTGTAAATTGTTTGTCTGAACAACCTTTTTATGTTTTTTATGAATTAATTAAACTTGAGGTTATGGTGTAAGATATACAAGTTGTGATTAAATCTACAGTCTATATTTAAAGTTTATCATGTACCTTTTAGATTATTAAAACATTTCGAGAAGTTGTACAAAAAAATACATCCCAATTGTTTATTTTTTGTGGTTTACTTAGTATGATGTTTATATATTTATATTGCTATTTATTTGTCCCCCAGATAACATTAAAAGACTGCCCCTATAATAAAACTTAAGAAGATTTGTTTAATCATAAAAATACCAATTATTTGTATTGGATAATATAAACATTTTTGTTTTTTAATTATTATTTTTTGTTAAACTATTTTTTGGTTCAAATTATAGTTCTTTCATTTTTAATAATGTTGTATACACGTTTTCAGTTAATCATATTATAGACAATGTTGATGTAATTAGTTTCAAAAGTGCGATTTCGGTAAATCTATCTTATACGGCTCCCATTTTTTTTTTCCTAATTGTTGTCTAATATAAAAAGAAAAAAGCAATTTGATAAAACCCTTTTCTCGTTATTTTCAATAATAATTACGTCTTTTTTCAGGAAAAAAATCAGTTAAAAATCAGTTAAATAATTGCGAAACACAAATAATCAGTAACAAGAAAAACATGAAATTTAAAGTTAATTAACATTAATATAAAATAATTAAATAATATTATTTAATACTAAATATATTGTTTAATGATAATTAAGTTTATTGTAAATTGTTTTTGTACTTGCCAATAAAGTTTATTTGATTAGAAAAATACAAACTATTGTTAAAATTATCGGGAATTTAATTGACTTTTTTTAAAAAATGAAAAAAAAATCAAAACATAGATATTTCAATTTCGAACAAATTCTCAATTTTTTAAAGTTACATTGACCAAAAAACCACATACAACTTATTTCGAACTGAACTTATTTCGTTGAATTACAAAGAACGCAAAATTCCATTAAAAAACAATGAAAAGACTCACATTACTTTTTGTTATTTTTTGTCTTCTGCTCGTTGGTGTTAAGAGTCAAGCGGAAGATGCTTGCGAATGTGTTCCTATGGGCGATAATGAAGACGCTGGTTTTTATTCATTAACAAATTACAGTTGTGCTTATAATACAAACGTGTTTTGTTTTAATAACACATTTACATTCAGTGGGACAAACGTTTATTATGAAATTATAATGAGTGGGACATTTTCTATATATACTAGTGATAACTCCAAATTTACAACAACAAGTAATTTGGTTATTTCAGAGAACAGTCTTATATCATTTATGTTACCCTTTCATATCGGCAATTCTATATCTTTATACAACAACTCGTCTACAATTATTAACAATTATTTTTCTATTGCTGGAACACTCTTAATTTTAAATCCAAAATTAGACGCCCCACCTATTGACTTGTGGGATTCAACGTATCTTCATTTACACCGCAATTATACTGATAGATTAGACTTTGGGATAAAAAATCCAATCGACAACATTGATTGCTTTGATGTCATTTCAATGGCAAATAACAATTCCATTAATATCGGTTCAACTCAAAATCATATTTCATCAAATGATTTTCCATTTAATTTTAAAGATGGGACTGCACATTTATTATCCAATAAAAAGCTCATCAGATTTTGTCCTATGACTATTAATAATATAGTGAATTGTAAATTAAACCAATTATTGTATACAAACAATTATACAAACGGTTCTCCATATGGATTTGATTATCCCCATTGTCCATGTGATGTCTCGTCAACTGATTGTCACTTGTATTTGTCTGAGAAGTTATCTGAATACAATTTTGACAGTAAGCAACTTGCGTATACAACTTTACACATCAACAAAAATACAAAAATAACAAATGCAAAAGTAATAAAAACAGTGATGATGAGTGATGATGTTGTACTCGATTTAAATGGCGATTTTGCATCGTCAAAACTTTCCTTTTCTGTTGGTGATGTCGTTGTAAACCAAATTACTCACACACAAAGTACCTTTCAGTACAACTCAGCAACTCACCAATTATTTTGCACAAATGATATTACAAGTTATATAACAGTTAATGAAAAAAATAATAATATTATAATCAATTGCTCGGGTATAATCAACCCATTTAATTTAACTGGTGACAAATTTGTGTACGTCACAAAAGAAGTTAAAAAAATAGAAGACATTTTAAGTGGTTTTATATATGATGAGAAACTTCATATGATAATTATAACTTTGGAAAGTGAAAACACTGTCTTTGGAACACCAATATTTAATAATTGTATGATTATAACATTAACTCTTACTGAAACTAAATGTTTAAAGTGCAATTCCAAAACTCGGTTGTTGAATGACAAATGTGTTGACTTGGATACAAATTGTCAAATATACAATGCGAACAATCAGTGCTCATTGTGTAATAACGGATATCTTCTCAATGAAAAGTTAGAGTGTATACAATTAACAAATAATTGTTTAATAGGAACAACAAAAATTTGTTATAAATGTAATTCCAATACATTACTATCAAATGGAGAATGTTTATACAATACGGAATGTGACTACAATGATGGCAATTTGTGTTTGAAATGTCATACGGGCGATTATTCGACACAATGCAAGTCTTGTGACACAAATTGTGAATTGTGTGAAAATGGGAAGTGTATACTTTGTGAGCAAAATTATTTATTAAATGAAGACAATAATTGTGAAAAAGACAATATCTCGATTTCCCAAGGAAATCACGTCATATCGTGTGTAGATGGGTATTACATTGACAATTCATTGTGTTACAGATGTTCCTCCAAAAATGAGAATTCCATTAAATGCAACAAAATACATAAATTACAATGTGACACAAATTACAGTCTTTCTGAAGATGAAATTTGTGAGACGACAATTTGTGATGATGAAGAAGAAGTAACAGACGAAAACGGGAAGTGCAGTTTTCTTGTCGAAGGTTGCACTAAAATGATCAACGAAATTTGTGTTGAATGTGAAGAGGATTTTTATCCAAATATGGATGGGGAATGTGTTTCTACAATAGATGAAGAAATCGACAATTGTTTAGTGATGAACAACA
>NW_004443664.1:21242-33896 GCF_000330505.1 Entamoeba invadens IP1 | reverse complement strand
ACAGGACGGGTCGATCATGTTTTGAATGTGATGAAAAATTGTACATCGTGTGTATCAACATCATCGCAATGTATTTCATGTAAAAATGGATATTACTTGGGTGAGAACAACAAGTGCATTTCTAATGAAGAATTAATTAAAAAATGTGAGAAAGTTGCAATAGTCACAAGTGGGTGTTATCAATGCAGAGAGGGGTATTACCGCGTTGGTCTTGACTGTATTGAATGTATATCAAATTGCTCTACATGTAACACAAATTCGAAGTGTTTGACTTGCAATTCTACAAATTATAAAACACAAGATGGAGACTGTATACCACAGAGTTCGTTAATTGGGTGTCAACTAGAAGTGACACAAAATGGGTGTTCAAAGTGTCAAAATGGGTATTTTACTGTTAAAACAAATGAATGTGAGAAGTGTGATGATAACTGTGAAACGTGTAGTGTATCAAATACCAAATGTACATCGTGTCATTCAAATTATATTTTAAATAAGAACAAAGAGTGTATTTCAATGAATAAAGTTGACAATTGTGTTAAAGTGGCAAATTCCAAATGCTCCAAATGTACATTCTGGCATGTTCCAAGTGAGAGTGGCACATTTTGCAATACAAAAGCGGTGTGGTGGTTCATTTTAATTATTATAATATTTGTTCTGGTTATCATAACAATGTTTGTTGTATGTATTTACATTATTCTAATCAAAATACAAAAAAATCGCCACAGAAAAGTAATAGAAAAAACGACCACTGTATTTACAATGTCACATTCGAATATTCGTTTTATTTCTCTCAATGATGGCATAGCTGTGAATAAAAAGGAAATTGTTTTTAATGATGGAGATGAGGTGAATGTCAATGAGAAACTACGTGAGCTTATATGTGTAGGCAACACCACAAAACACAACATGAAAATACAAATTTTGACGAATACGAGTCAAAATAAGAAGTTTGATATTATTTCAAATCCGCAATTAATTGTTTTAGGCAAAGGTGAAGCCTGTGAATTTGAAATATTTGTGACTTTGTTTTGTACTTCAAAAATTCAAAGTTCTTTTCTTCTTGTTGCAACTGCATTTGACACACAAAAAATAATATACAAAGAAATTAATTTCAGTCTAACAGCTCAATTGTCTACACGACTTGACCCAGACGAATTAAAAGAAGACAAGAAACTTGGCGAAGGGTCCTTTGGTGTTGTGTACAAAGGGACTTTACGAGGCAATCTTGTTGCTATTAAGAAGATGAAAACATTCAATGAAAACAAGTCGCAACTTATTGAATTTGAAAATGAAGTTGATATGTTGGACAAATTCCGAAGTGAATATATCGTCCATTTCTATGGCGCCGTATTTATACCAAGTAAGATCTGTATGGTCACTGAATTCGCTCAATTTGGGAGTTTACAAAATTTAATTGCAAATAAGAAGAGTGAACAAATTAATATGCAACTTCGTGTTAAATTTATGAGAGATGGAGCAAAAGGAATTTTATATTTACATGAAAATGGGATATTACATAGAGACATCAAACCGGACAACATCTTGGTGTTTTCACTTGACTTCAATGAAGGAGTGAATGCAAAATTGACTGATTTTGGGAGTGCAAGAAATGTGAATTTGCTGATGACTAACATGACTTTCACTAAAGGTATTGGAACACCAAAGTATATGGCGCCTGAAATATTGGAGAGAAGTAAATATAAGAAACCAGCAGATGTCTATTCGTTTGCTATAACAATGTTGGAATGTTTTGCTTGGGATAACCCATTCCCGAAAACAATATACTTGTTTGCGTGGTCTATTGCCGATGAAATCTCAGTTGGTAAAAGACCAAATTTGGTGAATTTACTGGATAAACAGTATCAAGAAGTTATTGAAAATGCGTGGAAACAAAAGCCCAAAGAACGTAGTGAAATATATGTGATCATCAAACAACTTGAATCGTTGTAACAATAATTAACAATAATTGTGTTTTTAAATCACTCTTTTATGTATTAATAAATAAAAAAGTAAAAACTTTGTAATAAAAAATATAAAATAAAAAAAAAACATAAAAAAGAAATCAAGTCAAATAATAAATTAAAGAAATAAATTAAAAAATAAGTTTCTCAAATTATTAAATATAATAGAAATATGTTAACTATATTGAATAAACTTTAAAATAATATTATAATCAATATTGTTTTTACCAATTAACCATTTTGAAAAAAAATAAAATAGTACCAAAAATACATTAAATCGTAAACAAACACAATACAACAAGTATTTTGTTTTAATTTATAAGTTTAAATGAATTAATTTATAATTTTTTGGACATTTTAAGTAATTCTTTTTCAAAACATGTCTAGCTTGTAGACTTAAAACTCTACAAATAAGTTTCAATGATTATTTTGAAAGTTAAAGCGTTTACTAACAAAACCGAAGTTGTACATAATGTTAAAATATCAAGATATCGCAAAAATAGTTTGCATATCAACTGACGGTAAATTTGTCATTCACAAAATGGTGATTATTAACAAACATTTTAGCAATTTATTATTATTTTATTTTACAAATTTGACAGTTTATTCAAATACAAGTAGTTTAATTAATAAATATATTTCTAAACTTGGATGATTGAACGCGTTTTAGGTTACATTGTAAAAAAGGTCATAAGTTGGTTTAAACATTGACGAGAAAGCGGTTATTAAATTGGATATTTGTTCGGCACATATTAATGAAAGATTAAAATCATTGTTTAAATCACACAACATAATATTTATATTAGTAGTTATAGATAGTCACCTTTCACCTCCATAAATTATTTGTAAATGATTAGCTTTCATTTATATACCATTTTCAATATTTTATTTTTCTAAAGAATTTTACATGTTTATGTGTAAAACACCTAATATTTTAAAAGTCGAAAATATTTTTTGAATTTATGATAAAATAATTTTAAAAACTAGACAAACATTTTGACGGTTAAAGTCGACTATCTATAACTACTACTAACATAAGTTGAATTTTATTAGAATAATTATTTTAGATCTATACCTCAAATTATATATAATTATCAATAATATAATTAATATATACAATACTCAAATATTATTACACACTTTGTTGGTGTTGATTTTAATTCTCTTTATCCTTCATGTTTCTCATCTATTGAAAATGAAAACATACCTTATACAAATCACAAAATGTACATGCCTGGTTCTGTTAATATGGCAATGTTCGATTTAACAGACAAACAACAAAAATTTGCTAGATACATTATTAACAAGAAAATAGATTAATTTATTGTTGAAGTCAAAGGACATGTTCCAAATGAGAAATTAAACCATTGAATCAACTTTTTACCAATTATTCGAAATATAGATATTAGTCTTAGTAATAATATTGTTGGTGAAAAAATGCATGATTATATGTATAAAAACGAGTAAAAAACTGACGATAACATTGAAAACTCACACAAACATATGACACATTAATTAAAATACATTTAAACTATAATAATAATTTTGACTATAACAAAAATAATGAAAATTGTTAAGTAGATACATACATAATGATCAGTTCATATTATTTATGGTTTCCTATTGATGAATTTGAATTTGTTATAGAAGATATTAAATTGTTTGTAACATTTACTAAACATGATTCTTTCTCATAATTTGTTACCGAAAAGATGAATACTAGACAAGAAGCAATATTAAATAATGATAAAGTTAAAGATTTATTCCAAAAGATTCAATCAAATTCATCATATGGTCAAGATGGAATGAGAACAGACAATTATAACAAAACAAAAATAGTTGATTAGAAAGGTGCTTACAAATCAAATAAATCAGTTTTCCACATCGATACTTTATTGATTTCAAACTCAATGTATATTACAACTAAAAACAATAGTTCATATAAAATAGCAACATTAGTACAATGTGCTTTTTTAACTTTAGATAATGCTAAATATTAACATTTGAATTTTATTTATAATTTCATGAATAAATGCTTGGATCAATCTAGATTCCATTTTGTAGAAGGAGATACTGATTCTATGTACTTTGCGGTGTCTGGAGACATTGAAGATGATAACAAACAGTGTTTCAAACATATTATGATTGATCATGATTTTTATAATAAACATGTTTACAAATGGTTGCCATATTCATTTTATTGTTCTGATGACAAATATAAACCAGTATTGAACAGTGATGTGGAAAGAATTCAACACAAAATAATGTTAAATGCATTAATTGGAAAACAAGGAGACAGTATTGTCGCATTAGCTATAAAATGTTATACAACATTTAATAATGACAATATTGATAAACCCATTTCATTAAAAATTAAAGGAGTTAACAAGAAAACAAATAAACATTATGTCCGTCATCATATCTATAAGTTATTGAAAAAGAAACAACAATTGATGGAACAAACTATCTGCTTCAATATAAGAAAATTTCCAATGTTGATGAAATATTGAGTCTTGAAAAACAATTGAAAAAACGAATAAGAGAATAAATAAAAATATCGAAGAAGAAGAAGATAATATTATAAAAACATCATATCAAATTCAATTACAAGAACTCAATGAGAAATTAGAATCAAAATCATATTGGAAAGATGTCAAATCATCTGTTTATAAATATGTGAGACTAACTCTTCATAAAACTGCTTTGTCTGGTGTTCATTTGAAAATGCAAGTTCATAATGACAATTGTGAAACATGTACTTCATTGTATATCAAAGAAGAAGAATCTGATTTTTATAATATAAATTATGATACAACATTTTTCAAAGAAGATCGTAAAAGAACATTTAACAATAATTTATCATCTGAATATGAAAAATATATAGAAACAGATGAGAATAATAATAAACACGTTGTATACAAGAAGCATATTACTATTAAATACAAAGGTATATTTGTTGATGATTATGAAACACTCAGTGAAGAAGAATATCAAAAATGGTATAAAGAAAATTCACAATTCACTTATAAACCATACATATCAACAGAACCAACATATCAGTATCTCAAATTTAACACAGATAAAAATAATTACTATGATGATGAATGTGGTGACGAAAGAATTGATTGTTATGGCACACTAGATAATAGAACACAAACATGATCAGTTATTCATTTAAATAATTCAGAAGTTGCAATCATTGATTTTGATATTCATGATAGAATACCAAATCCAAATTATGATGAAAATATTCCTTTCAGTTCTAAAAATTTTAATATCTCTATCCAGATATACAAGAAGTGAAATAACAAATTATAAATAAATATCATCTTAATAAAGTAATTGTAAAGACAACATCAGGTGGAATCCATTATTACACATTTTGTGACCGTATTCCTTGTGAACTCAAAAACAAGCCAAAGGTTGTTGAAATTATTTCAACTGAATTATATCATATTGATGTATTTGTTCCAAATAGAATGTCTGAAAAGAGTGATGGAAAGATAATGAAATGTGGTTCAAAAGCTAAAAATCACAGTGGTCAAATAGGTGTTTATCAACCTATTGACAAATATCAAAATGATGTTAATATTGATACATTTGAAAATAAAATACTGTGTAATTTTGATAACTTCTATGATGTTTACAACATTATGAAATTGTGTGAAACACTTGATATACCAATACCAAAACAGATTATGTACAATGATGAAGAAAGTGATTACAAAAAAGATAAACTTGAAGATAAGAGTATATTGTCAAAAATAAAATCTGAAATTCATGCTCACAAAAATAAAGGGGGTTTAGGAAAATCTGCTCTTTTAAAAATTGCCTTTTCAATAATTCGCCTTTTTTCGCCTTTATTTTTCAACAAAATTTCAAGTCATTTGAATTTTTGTTGAATATTTATTTAAAACTCGTTTACAAAAATAAATCTATCTGTATTATTGTATTTATTACAAAAATATATAATGTTTATAGTTAATTTATATTTATTATCTGAGATGGTTTTTATATTAAATAAATAAAATAATTTAATATATAATTTTATTTAAATTCTATAATTATATATTAGAGTAAATAATTATTAACAATATATATTTATAAAATTAATAACTGTAAATATGTATATATACACTGTATAATTATAAATTGTTAATAATTGTATAATATTTGTATTTTAATAACATAAAATATTGATTATAACACAAATAAATAAATAAAAAGTATATATATATATATTTATAAATAATACAATTTTTATGATTAAATAGAATTATTTTATTATAAAACGTATTAGGTCATTTACAATATTCAATGGAAAATAAAACAACCACACCATTGGTTATATCCGACATTCAGCAACCTCCTAAATTTGAAATGATTTCATCAACACATGGAAATCCTCAACCATACATTAATGGTTATAAATTTAGATCTGTTGATAAAAAACGCATATTATTTAAATGCGAATACCAACAATGTAAAAAACGTATTAGATTGCTTTTTGATAAAAAAGGAAACACAATTGGATATGAAGAAACTGGTTCTCAAAAGGGTCTTCCACATGAACATGACACCACTTCTTATTTTGACAAAAAGTGTACCGAAAACATGAAAGAAGAAGCAAAGAAATAAAAATCAAAAAATAAAAGCGCCATGGAAATAGTCGCAGAAGCTTACATCAATGGTTCTTCAAAACGTTTATCTTTATGTGAACATATAGTGCGAAGTCAAAAACAGATTTCCAAAAACCCAAAAGAAATTGATCAAATCACATTCACTAACGAGGAACTTTCTTTTTTCATGCACCAAGATTATGAAATGATTATATTTGGTAAAAAAGAATATTTAAATTATTTTAAAACGTGAGTACAATTTTGATGGATGGAACTTTTAAATCATGTGCAAGTTTGTCTATTGAGATATATGGAAACAAAATTTTATATTAAATAATATATTATTACACAAAAATATTGATAATAAAATATTATAATATTGTTAAATAGAAAATAATTCATTTTTAAATTTAATAAACAATTTAAATATTAAAAAATAATAATAATATATATATATTCTAAATAAAATAATCTGATATTAAAGTGTTATAACATACTAACATCAAACATTTTTTACAAAAATATTAATATATTTTTATATTATTTGTACATCATTTTTGACAAATAGAATTATTTTCTCAAATGTATACCATTCACGGTTTGCAAAATGGAGAATATTTTCCAGTTTTTTATTCGTGTCTTGTTTCAAAAAGTAAAGAAACGTACAAAAAATATTCGATAAGATTGAAGAAATTTGTAAAGAAAAAGTGTTTCATAAAAATGTTGTTGTAATGGGAGACTTTGAAGTTGTGTATTTCAAAAATCTATTTGGAAAAGAGGTTAATGTTAAATGTTGTCATTTTCATTTTTGCCAATCTCTTTATAAAAGAGTATTAACTATGGGATTTGGTGAAAGATTTGTTGAAGGTGATTCGTTTAAAACTCTAATAAAAATGTTAATATCATTGGCTTATTTGCCAAAAACAATGATCAGGGACACATTTTATATGATAAAAGAAGAACTGTGTCAAGACGAAGATGTTAAAGTGTTTTTTGAGTATTTTGAAAACACTTATATAAATGGCGTTTTTAAAATTGAGCACTGGTCGGTATTTGGTCTTCCCGAAAGAACAAATAACCGAGCGGAAAGTTTTCATTCGGCGTTGAATCGATTTATATGTATTTCTCATCCTGTTATTCACACTTTTGTTGAAAAATTGCTGTCTTTCCAGAATATTATAGATTTAAAATTCAAACTATTTGAAGAGTCACTTAACACAACTCGAAAAAAGATTGGTACGGTCGAAAAAAAAATATTACTCTGAAAGAACTTCAGGAACAGTTATTTGGTGCTCATAGAATTGAACCAATCGTATTTCTCAAAAAGTGCACCAAACTTCTCATTAAAAAGAAATATCAAATTTATTTCAATTTAGATGTTGATACTGCAAAAGTTGAAATTGAAATTGAAAACGAAATTATTGATAAAATGAAACAAATTACAATGGCCAAAGAAGAAACGTCAGAAAAACACGAAAAAAATGGAAATTGTATTCGAAAAAGAAAATAGCTTGTTTGAAGACAATGAAAGTGGTGATATAATGATGAAATGGTTATAGAAGAGCCTCAAATAGATAATGAAGTCACTTTGAATTCTAACGCAGGAAAAGAAATTGAAGAACACATAAAAAAGAACAAAAAATAAACAGTGAAAAAAACCAAAAAACCAAGTAAATAAAAAAGAACAGCGAAGAAAAAAAACAGATTTTAAAAAAGCGAAAGCATTGAAAAAGGTGATGCAAAAAGGAAGAAATTCTATTAAGTCGAAAAGGACCAAAAATAGTAAAATGGAAGAATAATCAATTTAATATTTTTAATTGATGTACAATTAATATTATAATTAATAATTACAATAGTGATATTATCTATCTAATAATAATAAATTGATAAACTTAACAATATTTAAATTATATTATTAATTAATAATACATCGACTATCTGAACATACACAAACATAAAATTATTGTATATAATTTTATTTTACAATGGAATGTAATTAATATAATTAAATAATTTAAAAAACAATTGTAATTTGATTATGATTTTAATTTAATTGTAAATAGTTAAAAAAGTAAAATAAATAAACCCATTATAATGCTTTTCATTTTAGTGTATTTAATAAATTAATTAAAACAATTATTATCATTAATTATAATTATTATACTTATATATTTATTATAAAAACCATCTCAGATAATAAATATAAATTAACTATAAACATTATATATTTTTGTAATAAATACAATAATACAGATAGATTTATTTTTGTAAACGAGTTTTAAATAAATATTCAACAAAAATTCAAATGACTTGAAATTTTGTTGAAAAATAAAGGCGAAAAAAGGCGAATTATTGAAAAGGCAATTTTTAAAAGGGCAGATTATCCTAAACCCAATTCAAAATACCTGGTTATCATATAAATCGTGTTTAAGGTGTAATAACATTGTATAAAAATAAGAATGAAAACAATGATACAAATAATTCTGATAACAATTTCAACATAGAAGATAGATTAGACTTAATAACGGGTCATATTTAAAGTTTAGATAATAAATTAAATAGTATATTGAAATTAATAACCAATAATTGAATTTATTTTTTTTCCATATATAAAAGAACATGACAACAACCATCGACATGATTAACAGTGATATTATTGAGTGTAATAACGAATGTTTTACTTGATCAACAAATATGGATATATCAATTATAATTCGCGATAAAGATGGATATGTAAATATTACTAAAATGGTAAATGAAATCAATAAATTAACTGAAAAAAAAAGAAATGTTTGAGACATTATTTATCAACACAAGATTATAACAATTTATTAAAAGCTGTTAAAGCAAATTTAGGGTCGGACGAAAACGTCCATCCCTTGAACATCAGTCACGAAGCTACTTATGTGTTAAGAAATGGTTATTTTAATTAAATTCAAGGAACATATGCCAATCCAATTTTAACCAATTTAGTTGTATTATGGTGCGATAAAAGTTATGCTCTTAAAGTAAATGATATTATGAATACTATAAATGATCTTCATAAAACTAACAAGTTAATAAATCTAAAAACAACTATTAATGATACATTTAAACAAGTAAATACATATTTGATAAATAAAATTCATGATTTAGAAAACAAAAATAAAGAACTAATGAAAACAAATAAAAAAACAATTAGAATATATTAAACTTACATCTGTTCCGATTGAAACTATACATTATTATATTAAACAATAATATTTATCAGATTTGTGCTAATAGTTATGATTGTCCAACAATTATGAACATTAAACAATTTTTAAAAGACAATACAGAATATAATAAAGAATTAAAGAAACATTACACACTTGATGTTTCAAAATTAAAAAACATTGAGAAAAAAAATAAATGAGGTTATTTAATAACCAATAAATAATCTATATTGTCGATTATTATTTTTTGATATTTTTGTAATCTCATGTAAAAATTAAAGAATTCTGAGAATGACATGTCTATACAACATTGTCTATATATTAGTTGTAAACGTTCTCTACTAAATTCTTTAAACAAGAATACTGTACTGAGCTGTGATTTTAATTTCGGATCAATTGCATTAAATATTTGAATACATGCAAATACTGTTATATTAAAATGTCTACATTGACAGAACCTATTCTTAAATTTTGATTTTGAATTCTTTTCAAATATGAAAGAAGCATCATCAAATAAAATAAATGTGTGCAATCGTTGTTTGTCAAAGTTGTCGACATATAAATTTTGTACTATAGATTCGTCTTTAGCTATTTCTCCATATACCATTTTATTGTATTCTTCCTTCATTTTAAACAATTGTTCACATTGTTGTTCTATATGTTCATAATCCGTTTTAACAACAGGAAAATTAAAATAATTTAATTAAATAATTTACCAATAATGTTAAAGTATCATCGAACTATTATTATTAACAAATATAATGAGATGATAATCATTTGGTATTAAACTCATTTTCATCAATTCTTTCATAACAGATGTTGATTCAGAACGACAATGTGGTCCTATACATAAATAAAAACTGTTATATCTGAAATTGATATTATTACTTATCTCAGATATAATTATTCTTACTATTATTCAATTTAGTTTCAACTATATTGTCTTCATAAGTATCAATATTAGAATCTATATTATCTTCGTTTATTTTTGATATTTCAAATCAGTACGAAGCTTCGCTTCTCAGGTTCGAAGAACCGAAAATAAATTTATTCATTTCTATATAATGAAATACGTATTTTTTTACTTAATAAATGAGTAATGGAATGGAAGAAAAACAAGCACAACAAGTTTGTCAACAAGTTGGAAAAATAAAATATATGGTAGGTAAACCATCGAAGATATTTAAATTTACAAAACCACAATATGCAATTCAATATAAACAAACTCCTTATATTAAAGGAACACATAAACCAGTTTATGGCGATGAACCAAGTGTACTAACAGATTCGTCAGCAATGATGAATAATCCTGACAATAAATATATTTTAAATTTACCAGAAAATCAAGCTAATCCTATATATGATATCAGATATAATCCTAAAATGTTAGATCCAAAACAAGCAGAAGTATTTGCTAAGCAGAATAGAATGCATGCTTTTAATAGTGATATAAATAATGATGAAATACCAGATGTTGGTGTATATGATGAAGAAGGTCATCTTAGATATTTGAATGGTTATTCATTTATTCCAAATAAACGAAATAGTTATTATGCGTGTTATAATTCAGTTCCATTAGAAGAACGTACAGGAAAAAAATGGTACATCATTTAATAAATTCAAATCTAACGTTATTAAACGAGCAAAGATTCAATTTTATGGTGGAGAAGATAAAATACCAAAAATTAAACCAAGTGTTTATAAATGGTTTGAAAACACAATTAAAAATGTATTAACTCAAACTCCAAATGTTGCAAAAATTGCTAATAAAAATATGATAAACACTAAACAAAGTATATCTTTTATGTATTCTACATTAATGGCTTCAATATTAGGTGTAGATGTAAATGAATTTATAAATAACACATTATACAGAAAATGTGTTAATAAATATGCTAAATTTGAAACCAATATCGATCATATAAAAAGCAGTAAAATTGAAATTATGAAACGAATACCAACAAATGTTTTATATAAATTATTTGTACCAGATGTTGAAGATCCTGATAATATTAATACTAAAAATGGATTTGTAACTACTTTAAATAATTTACAAGAATTAATTAATCAAGTAGTAAATAATTTAACTGAAATAAGAGAATTTGTTATATCTTATATACAAGCTCCATCAAATTACAGAACTAAAATGTTCCCATTGGATTTAACTAAATTACAAATGTCTTATCAAGAAACACTATAATACAACACTATGTGTCTGAGGGACTTCGTTCCGTACTAAAAATATATCAATATATTCTTTAATTAAATATTTTTTTGGTAAAAATATAAAGTGTGTAATCACAATTTTAATAATTATTTATTAACAGGTTGACCAAATATACTTGAATTATTATCCATATAATCTTGAATACCATATTTAATCTGTTTGGTGACATGTTGTCTATAATCAGGTTCTTTTATAAATTTGTTATATAACGGAACTGTTTTATCAACTATTTCTGAACCATAATCAATTGCTTTGTTAATATATTTTCCATATTCAGGTGAGATATTTTCAATCATAGGTTTCATTATATGTTTAAGAGGTTTAACGATATTATCATTAATCCATAATGCTGCTTTAGGAACAAAATCTTTCAATTTTTTAAGTTTCTGCCAAAATAGAGGACTTTTTACCATTTGTTAAAATATAAAAACATAAAATCAATATTTATTTATCGACATTTTGACTTTTGGTATGACTGTGACAAAGTCCCGACTACGTATTACGTCTTTAATGTCTTAATTTTATTTCGACCATATATTTTTGATATCATTATGACCAAAGTGATGTAATGATTTAATAGTATCTGATCCTTTACTAACATCAATCAATCTTTCACCAAATTTAGAATATGTTTGAATTTTTTTATCAGCAAT
>NW_004443664.1:17307-21142 GCF_000330505.1 Entamoeba invadens IP1 | reverse complement strand
GATATCAAAGTTATAACAGCAAACAGAACTATACCAGATCAACAGATGGATACATTATCAAGTAAATTTAGTGAATTCCAATTAGCAAATACTAATTTTGATTCATTATTTGCAGCTCCTCAAAGTATAATTTATAGTTTAACGTTTAATGAATATTCTGAAAATACTAATGATTCATCTAAACATATCAAATATCTAAGTGATGTAACTGATTTTATGATGTCAATTCCTTTAGAAAGATATGGTTCTGAATGTTTCTTTGATGGTTTATATTCTTCAACAAATATTCAATTAACACTTCAAGCAACACCTATGTTTAAAGATTATAATCCATATATTAAACCAAGCGGATCCACTGGTTCAGTTAATACTAATGCTATTAATATTATTTTATTAAATGATGCTATGTGGTCTTTAACACCTAATAAGGTTGAACTACTAACTAATGTTGATTTAGATACTATGTTCAAGTAAACCATATATTTAATCTTTATTTTTAGTAATAAATGGAACGACTTCTAAAGAAGTCTAAATATTTTTTTAATTTATAAAAATGGAAGTATTTTCAACAGCTTATAAAGATAAAAGTAAAAATAGTGTTTTTTGCACTTCATATTTTAATCCTTCAACAATAACATCTAATGAAATTAAAACTGATAAAATTACAAGCATAGATGGAACAGTAAGTATAAATACAAAAGATATTTCTTCGACTGATTATATAAATTCTGAAATATTAACATATTATAATAAATCTAAAAGTTACAGCGACAATGTAGCATTAGTATGTAATACATATTCAGATATGATTGCCTCAGCATGTAATGCGTACAGCGACAATGTTGGTTCTAATTGTAATGCGTACACAGATACAAAAATAGCTTCAATACCAACTCCAAAAATAATATATCCGTATCCAAATATAATTTCGCAAGATGTGACAACATATAAAAATGTTACTTATTTTATTAAATCAGAAACTGATAAAACTGTATATTTTAGAATAAAAATTGATAATGTTACAGAATTCTTAACAACAAATAGAATAGTAAAAGTAGTTCCAAATATAATTATTAATAATGAAATTTATAAAGTTATTGAACAAGTTAGTGGCGGAAGTATGTTGAATGGAAAAATATATACAACAGTACAAAATCTATTTAATATAAATGAGCATCCAATAATAATAATACCAGATACAGTTAGTTATTTATGGGGTGATGGATTTTATTGTTTTAATTATTTCAGTTTAAATTTACTAAAGAATTTTACATCAAATAGTAATTTATCATCAATAACAACTAAACCAATATGTGTTTATTAGTATTGTAATCTTAATAATTTATTTTATCCTGGTATTAATTATTTAGGAAGTAATCCTTATTTAATGTGGAGTAATATAAATATATATAATAATGAAGTATATCTAATAGAACCAAATTTACAAATAACAAATACATCATCTATTACAGAAACATGTAAAGGTTCTTCACTAAAAATATATATGTCATCCAAAGCTGTATCTAATTTTACAGATTATAAAACATATATTATTAATTCATTAGGAAGAACTACCACAACTATAATTTATGATATTTTTGAATCAAGTACTGTTTATAATAATTATAATTCTAGAAACGATTTATGGTAAACCTATGGTTCTCAAGTTAAAACATTAACTCTAACTGTAATATAAAATAATAATCTGAATCAATATTGATTATATTATTTTTGTAATCAGTAAACCATATTTTCATTTTTTGTTTATTGTCTTTGATTTCAAATGATTTTTGATTATTACTGTTAGCAAAAATTATAAAATCATCTTGTGAAAAATAATCATTACTAGTATTCAAATCACTTCTTAAAATATTTCCACAATCAATTTGTCCATATGAATTATAAAATCTAGTAGCAATTGTATTAACACATTAATTATTAGTAGAAGAAACAAATTCAGTTGGTAATTCAACTTCAAAATGATATGTATTTATTACTTTGCAATTATTATTATGTAAATTCATGTATAATTTTCTCATTTTATGAACAAAAATAAACATATACATAAATAACTTAAATTGTAAATTAGATTCGCCTAGATTGTATTCGATTCGACTTCATTTGTAATATAAAATTATATGTAATCACGAAGTGCAAAATAACATGGAATTGTTACGATTTTATCATTATCATCAAGTTTACATACTATGTTACCATGATTATATTTATCATTGTTGCTTTAGTTCTAAAATAATTTCTTGTCTTTCTAAAAGTATTGTCTTTGCTATTATCCAAATATATTATTAACTTGTCTCCATATTTATAAGAAAAAATCCATTTTTAAATTGTTTATATAATATTTCATCATTCTTTTTAACCATTTGTTTAATATAATCATATTCAAGTTGATAGCATTTATACATATTGTTGTAATTAGGTATGTATTGCATATCAATAGGTCGATAACCAGTTGTATTATCTTTTGAAAAATTATAGTAAGTAACAATTTCTTGAATAAGTATATCTTGATTTTTGTTTACATATCTCGACATTGTATTATCATAAGCAGTTCTAATTGTTTTGATAACTCGATCTACAACTCTGTTTTTATTAATATGTTTGGATGAATATGAATATGTTCTTATATTTAATTTATTGAAATAATTTGACATATAAGTGCTGTTCAATGCAGATTCACCATCAAAACGTATGTTATCAAAAACAACTCCAACATTAAGTAAAGTATTAAAAGGCATTATTAAACTGTCATTGTTTTTATTATAAAGTGAAAATACATATAAATATTTTGTGTTAATATTAATAATGAACATGTAGATATTTTGTTTGGTACTGTTTCTGGAATCAAAGAAAGTTAAATCGACTTCATAACTATTAAAATATGGAGAGTAATAAGGTCTTGAATAAAGTTTCTTCATGGTTTTCGGATTAAAGTCACTATTAATGATTTGTTTTTTACTAACATCTTTTTTCAATATAGATTCATATTTATCTAAACTGTTAAATGGATAATCAATTGTTAAATTATTAAAAGGTATGTTCTCCATAAATATTTTATTACGTTTTTGATTTACAAGTTGTTCTCTATGTCGCAATCTTCTTGTTTGATGTTCTTTAATTTGTTTTTGTTTAATATCAATTCCTTCTCTAAAACTCATTTTAATTTATTTTAAACTATAAAGTCGAGGTCTGGAAATTAAATATTTTTTATTATATATGGTCGTGGAACCTCACTTCGTTTCGGTTCTCCTTATTATGTTAGTTTATGTTCTAGTCTTGTTCAAAATTTATTTTTAAAATTATTTTTAAAATTATTTTCAAAACTATACTAGGTCACCTCTCTCGAACTTTTAGGTTTCACTTAGAGTAGTTATAGTAGGTCGACTCTCTCGAACTCGCAACTTTTTGCAATTATTATTAAAATACTAATTTATGTTTATTTTAACATATATTTCCTCAAATTTTTAATTTTATATAAATTTTAAAATAAACAACATTTTAGTGTAAAATGAGCAAATTGTAGGCAATTTTATGTCATTCTAACTTGAAAAATGAGGTCGTAAAAACCCATATAAATGATGGTTAATCCTTTGCGATTTTTGAAGAAATTTTTCGCAAAAGCCAAGAAAATCAATAATAAAAACTGTTTCATCCTTTGGGGTTTTCGAAGGTTTTGAAATTGAAAAATCGCTGTAGGATAACACAGTGTTAAAAAAGGGGGTCCAAAAAGTTAAAAAAACCTAATAAAGTGATTTTAATAGTGTGCGATTTTTGCGAGTTCGAGAGAGGTGACCTACTATAACTACTAATATCCAAA
>NW_004443664.1:13924-17207 GCF_000330505.1 Entamoeba invadens IP1 | reverse complement strand
TTAAATTGAAAATACCAAATTGGAATAAATAAACCAAATAATACCAAAAATATTTATTCGACTATAATTTTTGCCAAAATTGAACATAAAAATACCAATTTGATCTCTAAATACTGGAAAGCAAAAATTAGAAACGCCTGAGTTAACCATAGTTCAGTTAGTTAACGGGTATATAATTAACTAACTATAAAGTATTTAGGTTTCTTCTCATTTGCTAAATATTATATGGTGTTACAGTTAGTTTCAAAACGACTGGTATTTTTTCACAACAAATCAATTTGTGTTTCACAACAATTATTTTTGTATCTTTAATCGAACCTGTTTCAAAAAGAATATTTTTGTACCATATAAACTGTTTTTCAAAACTCTGTACTGGGATACTTCGGTTTTTTTTGACAAACTATTACTAAATATTTTTTCCTTTGCTTAACCCTCATTTTTTGTTCAAAATATTTACTCATAAAAAACAAAATAACGAACCCGATTTTTTTTTAATTTTACTTGACAAATAAATCTTGCACCAAAAATTTACTTGAAAAATATAAAAAACAAACTTGGGATTTAAATTTTGATTACCATAACACAAATTTTGCCTAAAAACGAAAACACGACTATATAATTCGATGTCGGTTTTTAAATAATCACCACGTTGTGTTTCATATAAAAATGAAAAGTATAAACGAGTAAAACCAGCATTTATAAAAACTTTAAAGACTTTACAATTGAAAAGTTTTATTTTTTATTTTTAACTGTTTATTTTATTTCAGACTGTTATGATGAATGGCCTTGTTTGTTTTTAAATGTTTGTCGTGTTATGTTATCGATGACTTTTTTAATTGTTGAATAAATAATAACTTATTATTAATTAAAATGTTGCATTATTTGATGCAATAATGTCCTTCATCACAACGTTTGTTTATTGTTATATTGTCGTTTATCTTATGTTTGTTTGAAATAGGTTGTTTTACTGACGTTTAGTTACAAAATGTATCACGAACCAAATAACGAACCTGGTAAATCGAAAAAGATTTGCCTAAATTCTGGGTGCTTTCCCGATTGTTTGTTCGATAATTGAAACTGTATTGATTTTAAAAGGGTTATAAACTATGTTCCGTTGTTGGTCCAATAAAAAGGAAAATAGAAAATAAAACAAATAGAAAATAGAAAATAATGGGAAATTAGGACAAAGGGTTTTATGAAATTTTGGAAACAGTACAGAGTTTTGGAATACAGTTTAAAATAAACTTGTTTCAATATAAAATGAGTTTGTCCAGAAATTTCCAAAATCACAATCCTAATTACCCACGTCACAATTTTATAACCAAAATGTTCATTTTCTCTTATAAATTCGTACGTTATAATACCACATTTTCGGCAATAATCATTTGTAAACTCATGGTTTGTCTCAAAAGAAATATTTGTGCTAGAGTTGGTGGAAAAAAGTCCGGCTCGATAAGAATAACTATATTTTATTATAAACAACCATTTATTATTAGTTTCTATTTTTATTACTATTTAATTTCATATAACTATCGAGCCAAACAAACAATTAAATTTAAAAATCGAGACGCTTCAATTTAGGAACGAATCCTGAATTTGTACATAATACTAATGTAAGTTAAACCATAATTATTTTCATTTGGTTAGACACGTTGACTTCATATTGAGATTGACTCAATTCACGCATAGATTGAATTATTGGCAAGCATCTTAAATAAACGCTGTGTTTTGTTAAACAACTCGATGATGTTTAAAAGTTCAAATTAGTTGTAATCAATCCATTGTTTTGCAATGCTGAGTTTTGTTTTTGAATGTTAAATTGTGTTGCATCGACTATATAAACAATTGAATGATTTGTTTTATACTTTTAATATTGCTTTTTATATGTTTGCTAAACCTTTATTTTTAATTCCAAAAACAAACTTTGTGTGGTTGCTATTGACTTTGTATTGTATCGACATAAACATGAGAATAAAATCTCTGTTTTCTATTCGAAGTGCCAATTTTTTTTGACCTGAATAAAAAAAATTCGAACAAAAATTTGGTTTTAATTTCCATTGTTTGGTTTTGTAAGTATTTTTATTTTTTTATTTTTTGTTTTTTAAGAGTTTTAATTAATGTTTTTGAAATAATACAAAATGTTTTCAATATTATGGCAACAAATATTATAATTTACTATAATTTGCAAACGAGCCAAACTTTTTTATCGAGCCGGACTTTTTTACACCAACTCTATAGTTATTAATTATTGTTTCAAAAAAATTGGAATGATTGCATTAATAGTTTTTATTGTTTCTAAACAAATAATTACAAATCACTGGTTAAATGAAGTTTTAATATATATCTTTTAATATATTATTATAATAATGTAGTAATTATTACAATATCAAACAATAAACATATTAAACAAAAATACAATATTAAATCTTTCATTGCAGACACTTTTCTTGTTACCACCCAAATAAAATGTGTTATAACTCTGCGTATTTCTGCCAAGGTAATATTTTTGAAACAACTAGAGATGTTTTGCACCATATCCATTATCGTTACATTAACCAAATTTCTTGAATTTTGATATGTCCCCTTCTTTTTCAAGCTTTCCCGATAGACGTTTAACAGCCGCTTCTCCAATTCTTGTTTCTGTCGTGTATTATTTCCAATCTCGTGTCTTTCCATATTTGGCATATTCTTCGGTCGTTTTTTCTTTGTGATTCTGTGACTTTTATATATATTCTTTTGGATATCCTGTCTGAAGAATTAGAAGTCGGTTGTATTTCAAGATGAGTTGGTAGTGGTGGTGGTGGTATAAGTGTTAAAGAAATATATTCAGCGCTTCTTCTCATTGCAAGTTGAATTGTTTGATTTGGGGAATTTGCATCCGGTTGGACAGTTGAGCCTACGCTCAAAAAATTGGTCAATGTCATCTCTATGTATAAATTCAAAAGAGTTGACGGCCATGCCGCAATACAATACAATCATTTTTAGGTTTTGATTTACCCACATTTATTCTGCTGAATGGATTAAGAAAGATTAATTATAATGTTTAATAATTTTATCTACATCATCATCTGAAAACTTGTTAGATTGTATATAATATTGTAATAATGGAATTACAAATCCTTTAATAACTCTTTCAGTATTATATTCTAATTTATTAAAACGTTCTATTAATTCTTTATTTTTAGCTTTTATTTCTTCAATTTCATGTAGTTTTACTCCGATTATGTCGATAACTTTTACTTTGATTATGTCGTTAACTTGTGTCGTGACTACATCGGTAAAA
>NW_004443664.1:11072-13824 GCF_000330505.1 Entamoeba invadens IP1 | reverse complement strand
TTGTCGATATATCTATTTATTTCTTTAATACATCTTCTTAATTCCTCAAATTCATCCATGTTATATTTTGGTTATTTTATCTATTTCTTGTGTATGATTTTGGGTTTTATTATTTGTTACTTCATCTACTTCATCATCTTTATTTTTACTCTCTTCAACCTTTTGTTTTAATGACGAAGTCGGAACACGTAGTGGCGTCTCAGATGCAGCAAAGCTCAACGAATCAGATGAGTTCTTTGTAGAGAAATATTTATTCATGTTATTTAATAAGTCCATTTATAAGACATAAAAATACCAAAAATAACATACCGGGATATATCAGGGATATATCAGGGATATATGTGGAATATGTGTGGGAATTATATGTATAACATGTTAAAAATATGTATAAACTATGTTTAATATTAAACTTAACATGATTTCAACTTAATGGGACATATATGTCAATATTATGCTAAATGCAAGTATTATGTAAAACATATTAACATATTTGTTGGAATTTTGTTAATTCTTTTCTTAGTAATTTTATAATTATTAGGTAATAATTTAACTATATCTGTAGTTTTAGCTGTCTTATTAATATTTAATTCTAAATATATTTCTTGTAATATATCTTTCGCTTCTTTAACTGTAATATCTTTAGTAATTCTTTGTTTAATTAAATCTTCGGCATTATTTGAAATTATATTATTATTTAATACTTCCTTTTTCATTTTACATTCTTTATAATTTAAAGCTTTCATTTTATGTTCTACTAATCTTTTATAATTTTATTTTATAGATGGATATGTATTATTAATAATTTCTAAATCAAATTTGTTCTTAATTGGATCTTTAATTAAATTAATGTATAATTCAGCATAATTTATATATATGTTATATGAGTATTTATTAATTTGGATTTATCTTCTTCATGATTTTCAAATATATTATTATCAACTTCAGTTTTAGATTTATACGTTTTTTCTAACATTTCTTTATTTAATTTATAACAACAAATTGATAAATTATTTAATTCAAATATATTATTATCCAAATAAATATAATTTTTAAATATATCATGTTCTTCTCGATATGAATTTTGACTAATCTCTGACATGATTTCTTTATTAATATCTTCTTTAACTTCCAAATCTAATCTATTGTAATTTTCAATAAACTTCTCGGCTTTAATTAAATTTTTGTCTAAATTATCTTTCTTTTCTGTTAAAGATGTCGTGTAAATAAATGTCAATTCATTTTTATGAGGATTGCAATCTAAACGTTGTCTTCCAATAATTTGTAATAATTCAGTTGAAATATCAAACATGATATTAGATTTAACATTATTAATAACGAATGTTTTAGCGCAAGTACTTTAAAAATCACAACCAGCTGAATAAGCCTTAGTGCAAAATGTAAATCGTTTATTATTTTTAGCATAAGCATTTTTATAATTGGTGTTTACAACTCTTCCAAAATAATCCAAATGTTCAGTATCATCTATTATTTCATCTATTTTCAGACTTCCTATTTCATAATTAGTATTATATTTCTTATTAAAATTATTAATCTTATTAACATTATCAATATTATTACTAATTAAAATATTAACATCATTTTTATCTAATCCAGATTAATAACACATCTTAAGGATTGAACTGATAGAATTGATAAATAAAACTATTTCTTTGGCCTCAACTCCATTTTTCCTTTCATAAATACCAGATTTACATGTTTTCAAATAATTAATCATATATTCTAATGGATTGTTCGATTTTTTAGACTTAAAAATAAAATCAGAAGTATTTGTAGCATAATTATTAGACGTGTTTTCAGAATCGTCGTCAAAATATATTGTTTTTCGGTCGTTATTCATCCATTTAAATTCATAATAAGGTAATTGTGGTAATAATTCGATATATTTATCAGGAATTGGAGTGGCAGATAAGTAAGTAACACGTTCTAAACCAGATAATGTATTTAAGAATCTCGTTAATTTATTTAATTTAAGAGAAGAATCAGATAGAATAAATTGAAATTCATCTACAATTATTCTAAATCTGTTTATGTTTGGAATGTTTTCAATTAATTTATGGAAAGAATCATATGTTACTAATTTTTTAAGATTAGGATTGCAATATAAATAATAACATATCGTTTCTTTATCGTTAGAACATTCTTTAACAAAAACAAGACCTTTATGTTGTTTCATTTTTGATTCCAACATTCCGATTCTAGGAGAACATATAATTGAAGGATATTTGGAAACTATCGCAAAATGAGTTCCTCCCACATTAGGTAAAACTTTATTTAAAATACCATTTGAAAAATTAAATCCTTCTATTTCAGATAAATATTTGACTCCATAAGGAATCTCGATAATTGTTTTATTTAAAGTTGCAACTTTGGTTTGCATTTTTATAAAATAAAAAATAAAAAAGTACAGAAATTGTTTCTAAAATAATTTAATCTCAAATTAGGTTATAAATAGCGGTACTATTTTTTCAATAGTTACCCTGTTCTTTTTTTTCAAACGGGAGTTTTATTTATTAATATATATAAGGTAGAAAAAAAGTACGGAGGATGAGAGCGTTGAAAACGCAAACCCGGAGTACTTTAGTAGACGGACCTAAGGGACGAAAAAATTCGGTGCACGAAGGGGGAGCCGAAAGGGTCTTCCATCGAGGTGACCTGACTGGAAGGAAAGGTCCCGAGTGACGAGGTAACCAAATTTTGATACTACTTTATTACCTTCTTTAAATTAAAATAA
>NW_004443664.1:2537-10972 GCF_000330505.1 Entamoeba invadens IP1 | reverse complement strand
CTAAGTTGTGATGAAATTAAAAATGAAATTAATGTACAAGAATGTGAAAATGTAAATAAAATTATACAGCATTATAGTATTGTTCCTAGTAAATTTAGTGAATATTTTATTGAAAGAATCAATGAACAATTGTTCAAAGTTCCTACAATAACACATAAAAACGTCTCGAAATTAAAGTAGCTGTTCAATTTTTTTCTATATATAACGGTAAAATGCACATACAAGAAGAAAACAAACATCGTGAATTGATTAAAAAATATTAGTTGCTTTTTCAATTAATAGTATAAATATTGAGTGTCATATGTCACAAAATCAACAAAGAGAAGTGTCTGATTATACATTTGTTTTCACTAAGATGTTTAATCCAATATCTTTGCCTTTTTACATTATTTGGGAATTTGTCCAACAAAAAAATTTTAAAACTGTCAGTAATCATAACACACTTAATAAATGCCAACTCGTTGATGAAATACACAAATGTGATTATATAGTATTATTTCATTTTAATGAACCAAATTGAAAAAAAATTCATTTATTTTATGATGTATTAAAAATATTAAAAGATTTGAACGATTCATTTCAAAGCGTTAATACTGTTCTTCCTGTTTTTTGGAACCGCGAACAAAATTTTTAAAAATGTTGAAATAATTTGTAAGTGATATAGTTGTACATTGTTATTATCAATTACAAGCTTTTTTGTATACATCTAATAAACCAGACTTGTATTTTTTACTTGATTCGTTATTAAGAACTTCCCTATATTATTGGAGCTTTTTTTACAAAATAACAAAGTCTATGGAAATTATTGGAATTGAAATTTTTTCGATGTTAAAAATTGTTTGTTACTTGAAGGATTGTTTTTTCATTTGTAGTATGTAGATGATATGGTATCACTTCTGTATTTATTTGAAATTCTCGATGTTATTTTTATAAGTATTAGTTGTTAATAACATTGATCCGATATTCAAATCAGTTATTCCCGAATTGGAATTAATTACTAACAAATTAACAAAGTTGAACGCTCAACATAGAAAATTATTATTTAAAACCGCTAGTTTCAAATTGCCATTAACTAAGTATGATAAAGACCTCGATAAATTTGTTGATTTCAAGCAACCTGTAACTTTGTTGGATATCCATGATATGCTTGAAACAAATCAATGTGTTAAATTGATAAAAATTGTACAAACGTGTTTGTTGATATCTCCTACAACTGGTTCCCGAAAAATCCATTCTTGGTAACTCATTCTGTACAATTTACATTCTGGAAAACTCATTCTAAAAATTAATTATATTTTGTATATTTTTAAAGGTAAACTCATTATGGAAAACTCATTCTATGCAAAAGTTAACTTATAATAATTATCTAAATAATTTGTAACATATTAATAAATTCACAATTTTATAGAAAAATTTAGCAAATGTTATTTATGTTTTAATATACATGTATGTATACTATTAAACCATATTTTTAAATATAATTAATTATTTTTTATATTTTCTAATGTTTTTTCTGATTTTTTTATATTTAAACTATTTATTTTTTTTGTAAACAACACCCCACTCTAGTCTTTTCTTTGTAAACCACTGCAACTCTTTTAATGCTAACATCATCTTCATCATTTTTTCATCAAAACATCCTTTTTTGTATTTTAATATCTTTTTCTTTAATACTATTTTCATTTTCAAGTCCAATTTTGATTGTTTCAATGTTAATTATTCCATCATCATCTTCATCAATTTTAAGCAAATTGTGATTCAACATAACTATTTAGTTTTGCACGTCGTTGATTATGATACTTTGTTAGCGTTGTTTTTTTGTTTAATAGCACCCTCTTGGCTTCCCAAAAATTTTCAAATAATTTATCTTTGTCAGGTTGTTGCCCAGACTAATAATTTCTGATGTGATTCGTTATAAGTTTGTTTTGTCTTGAATATATTGGACTTTTTCTTGTGCTTTGTCCTTCTATCAGTTGATTCCATTTTTTCGTGTCTTTTTTTTCTAAATCACACAGTTTTCTAAACCATTCTGATAATGTTGGTTTTGATCTTAAAAGTCTCTTAATAAATGCAGAATGATAAGACTCTGAATAATTGTTTGTTCTGATATTTTGTAAGTATTGACACCACATAATAATAGGATACCTTGTATCCATCCAGGTTGACTCAAAATATTTTACAAATATATTACATTATTCACTTTGATACAATTCATTTGTTTTGAGTTCACCAAATTCCAATATTATATCTTGAGGTTTTAAAAATGGAATAACATACATTTTGTTTATAAGAGATGTGAAATTGTCATCATCTAGTTGAACTTTTATAAAACCACCTGTTTGAACTTTTCTCCAAAGTGCTTGGCAATAATGGAAATATCATCCTTTAATCAGACATTTAAACTGTTTTAAAGTATTAATAACGTCCATTTCATAATCAATCACAACAATTTTATTTTTCCAAATATGTCAAATCCAATATTTTGAGAAATTATATTAATTTCTTTAAAAAGTGAAGTGTACATTTTTTCTTCAAAACAAGTGGTTAAACAATAATACATTTTAAACAATTCACCAGTTTTAGTGACTCCGTGCACTGTGTACAATTGTGAAAAATTTTCTGGACACGACTTGAAAGTCCCATCCATTAAAATATAACAAATTGATTTTGTTTTTTTTGAGTTTGGAAATGTTGCTATAAATAACAAATTCTTGTGTTTCTATTAATTTGAATTCACCATACTTTTCATTTAAATGAACATCTTCTTTTTGTTTTTCTTTTGCTTTTTGCATGTTAATTTCCCTCAAAATTGTACTTACTCTTCTGGAATCTTTGTTTGTGTCAATTTTATCTAATAATATAGATCCAGGAACAGATAAATTGTCTTTATTAGTTGGAAGTTCTTGTATTTTGTTATTAATATTGAGTTGGATAAACGGATAGTGTGGTTTGTGATCATGTTTAAACATTTCAGAAGTGTATTTGAATGAAATAAATTTTGGTTTTTTTGTGTGGATATCTAATAAATTCTCTTGTAACTTTACAATTCTTATCTTTACATTTGAAAGCGCAAAGTTGCATCCAGTTTGGTGAAACACTTAATCATTTATAACAGGTAAATAATGTCGTCTTTGACTTTTTACAGACAATACAACTTCTTCTTCGTTGTTTATATTCGTTTCAGGTTGTTGAATTGATGTAACACTTTCTTTTTTTAAACTGTCGAAAGTAGTTGGTTCGATATTTTCATCGGGTTCTATATTGTTAAACATAAATAGACCACCGGTTAAAGTATCATAAAAAACATTTGGTGTATTGGTTGGCATGTAACGTAGAAATATGTTGGGTTGACCAAAAAATATATTTATATAAAAACGATTCAATTTTTATTTAATTATAAATGAATCGATTTTTACATTTTATAAGTGCGTGATATTTGCTTCTTTAATTTAATCAAAATGTGTTAAATATTAATGATAAATAAATTAAAATAATTATTTATTTTTTGCCTTTTTATTTTTTTGCATATTTTTGAGTTTTCCAGGATGAGTTTACCATTTTAAAAAAATTGCAAAAATAATTTTCAGAATGAGTTTTACAGAATGTAAATTGAACAGAATGAGTTACCAAGAATGGATTTTCACCCTACCCATTTACACAAACGGTTTTTATTTTTTTATTTATGAATATAAATAAAAAATCAATTTCTTTATTTGTTAGTATTGTTTTGTATTCAGATATTAATAATTCGTTGATTTTATCATATAAACCCAAATTTATGAAAAAACATCAAAATTCACATGATTGTTGATTGGTTTTTCAACAATTAAGGCATGGTAAAACCATCTTGTATTACTTAATATGGAAATATGAACTTGATCTTTTTGCCTTACTTTTTTGCTTTCCTTTTATTGCCCAAAAAAATTCACCGAGTTATTGTTACATTATTTGAAATGAATTTTAATAACGCCAAAACAATTTTTCATATATAGTAGTCCATCTAAAAGACTCACCAACATTCATTATATGGCATAAACAATAATGTGACATATAAATGTCCAGTATAATTTTTTTAATCTTAAAAAGTTCATCTTTTTTAATGACAGTTTTGAGTTTTTTCTTTTCTAAGCAATTTACAAACTACAGAACAACACCCTTGCATTACTATACGTCCATTTGTTGTACAAAACACGCATTTCAACAAAGATTCTTTGAATTGATTTTGTATTGATTGGGTTGATTTTCTTCTTGTTTCAAAGAGGAAATTGTATAAATAAGAATTCGCCAAATTATTTAAGTATTTAAACGCGTAATAATGAATAAAAATATCAAAATGCGTGGACTTTCTGGGTATCACATCATGATAGTCTCAATTTACTTTGAGACAATCAAAAAACTTTTTAACTTGAAATTAGTATGCAAGAAATTTAGAGGCATTATGGAGAAGTTTCACTTCAACCCGATTCGGTTAAATTACACAACAATTAGGTACTTTCCAAACATCGAGATACTTCATTTGTGGAATAGAGATAAAGAGAATTTTTTAATGGAATATTCGTCCCCATTGAATATTATGAATATAAAATTGTTTATAAAAATTAAAATGATGATAATGAAATTTAAAAAATGTTATTATACCATTAAGTGTTACATATATTGGTGATTTGTGTTTTAGTGAATGTATTAGTTTGAGCAGTGTTACAATACCATCAAGTGTGATATCAATAGGTGAATATTGTTTTAATAAATGCAGTAGTTTAACTAATGTTACAATACCATCAAGCGTCACATCAATTGGAATTCAATGTTTCCCATTAAATACAATAATTCATCGTGATTAATTTACTTGTTACTTTTATTTGATGTTTATTATTATTTTAATAAATATAATTAATAAATTTAACTAAATTATAAATGTTATATTATTAAATTATTATTAATAAAAAACAATTGAAAAAATCAAATTAAATTATTATGCGAAATTGATTTTATCAATTTCTTTAATATTTAGCCCGAAAAGTCCGAGGAAGAAGCTCCCCCACCCGCCTCCTGGGAACAGAGATTACTTATATGTAATATTGTGTAATTTGGTGAGTATATACCACGTTATTATAAAATAATAATAATAAAAAAATAATAAAATAAGTGATATAAAAAAAGTAGTATAAAATATATTAAGATCTGACTACTTTTTTTATTTTTTCAAAATTTATTTTTATAATATTGTTACAATAAAAAATATTTCAAAAGAGGTAGATCTTGAGTTCTAAATCCGTAAAAATTTATTATTAAAAAGGTTTACAGACCCTTATTATCATCATAAGGTATTTCAAAAAAACATACACGAATGAAGAGTTCTGGTCTAGGTTAAGGAAATTTTTTTTGAAAATTTAGAACAAAAAAATGTACCAAAAATGAATATATATTATTTGCTTTGTTTTTGTGGATTATAATCGGCTGTTTTAAATTTTGAAACACAACATGTAATACAGTAAAACCTCCCAAGAGCAGGAGGGTACGGTCAATTTTGTTTTTTAAGAGCGGGCGTTTTATTTTTAACTTAATTTTTTTAAGAAGAAAAAACACTTTTTAATGTATAATTAAAAACATAGAAAAAGAAAAATAATCAAAAAGAAAAAAATACCACGTGTTAATTTTAAGATGATTTTAAACAATGTTTAATTTGGCTCACAAATGTTATTTTTTTAAAAAATATCATATAATTTTATAATTTATTTATGTCTTTACCAAAACCAAAAACATTTTTATCAATTGATGAAAAAAGCAAATTTTATAATGTGATAATGCTTCCCCGAAACCGTCATTGAAAAAACTGAGAAAAATAATAAAACAAAATTTACAAAATTGTTTAAAACGTGAGTCTTTTAGGATGTTGTAAAAGTATGGTATCAAGGGAAGTTTGATTGAGCCAACAATACCAGGGAATGCCAAAGTTTTCAGAAAAGTTAAAACACCCATACTTGGAAGAGAACATGCTCAAGATGATAGAAACTGTGATGTCATACAATACTCCAGTTTGCTACAATGTTGTAAAGAGCTTAGCAACTAAATACCGCTTCGAAAAGGGATATGATGCTTTCAAATGGTTGGATTTCGTCGTTTTGTTCAAGAAATCAACTTTAATCAAAGAAATTGTGCGGATAAAGCAATTCATTTGACCCAGATAAACAAATAGAAGGCAATTGATAAGCTGGTTGAATTTATTGCGCAGTATGCTCCTAATAATGTGTACAACGCGGATGAAACAGGTCTTTTCCATAAGCTGTTACCTTCCAAAACATTGTCAAGTGGTTTTAATAACCATAGAGGGAAGGAGGAAATCGAAAGAATTACAATTTTGATATGCTATTCACTGAGTGGAAAAAAAGAAAATATTTTGGTTGTTGGGAAGTATCGTAATCAAAGGTGATTCTCTGATGGAAAGTACACCACCGTTAAACAATTCTACGACTTTCAAAATAATGCTTGAATGAACATAGAGCCTTTTTATCGATGGCTACTCAAATGAAAAGAAGCACTCACAAGAGAAAACAAAAACATTATTCTTATAGTAAATAATCCTCCAAGCTACAAGCTAATCATAACTACGACTTTTGAATAAGAAAAACCCGGCTACAATTACAAAAAACAAAACGAAAGGGGATTGCATGTGTATGAACTAAACCTTGCACATATAAGGCTGGAATTTTTACCAAAAAAAACACGACATCAGTTTTCCAACCATGTGATGCAGGAATAATACACTTATTCAAGGCAGCACATCGAAAAAAATAGCAAATTTAAAGGCAGAAGAAACTATTAATGCTAATTCTCAGGGTAAATGAATTCAGGGTTCAAAATGAAAGTGGGCGATGCCATATTAAACGATGTCGACTGTTGAAACAATGATGTTTCATCCGAAACAATAGTTGGCTGCTAAAAGCATGCTTTGAATAGAAAAGAAGGTGGAAGGATTTTGGGAGATGTAACGGGCTATTCCATTGAAATTTTGATCGAAGAGAACGAAGAACCCACTGATGTTGGAGAACCTGAAAAACAATGAGATATTTGGTCGAGAATTGAAGATTTGAAAACTACTGATGGTGAGTAAAATTGATGAACTAAAAGAAATAAAAGAACAGTACAAGGAACTTTGTGACAGAAAAATGTTCCCATGGAAATAGATAGTAATTAATTTGAAATCTCGTAATTTATGTTGAAACAAACTTTGAAAAAACTACTACCTGAGGTGGCTCGTGGCTCAGATATTTATTTTTGATTTATTTTATATCAATTTCTATCGTTTTTTTGGCAAAAACTTTCATTTACAACCATTTTTTAACTTTTAAAAAAATTTGCATTTTTTGATATTTTTTAATTATATTTTTTTTTGTTTTTCTAATTATTCAAATGGTATTTACCAAAAAATAGAAATAACAATCCCGATTATTTAGAACAAAAAACAATAAACTGTCAGTATCTATTGAGTGGTTTTAAATGTTTGATTGGTTAAAAATGCCCGCTCTTGAGAGAACCCCCCTTTTAGAGGTACCGCTCTTGGGAGGTTTTACTGTAGTTTTCAATGAATATTTTTTGTTTTAGAAAAAAAAATAAAACAAATAAGTATTTTATTTTATAAAACATCATAATGATCAATTCAAATATATGTAAACATTATTTGTTGTTTTAATTTATTTTATTAAACAACTGATTAAATAAAATTTACAATATTTTTTATAAAAATTAAGGGGAAAACTTATTATAGCTATAAAGGAATGGGAAAAACCGATTTTGATGATTTAATGGTTAAATGATAATATATTATAGTTTTTTGTATAGTTTTTTCCCTTTTCCTCGATTTGATTCAAAAAAAACAAGGTTTACAAATGTATTTATTACTTTTTTAAGATGCCGATGTTTGTTATAGATATTTGTGAATTATTTTTTATGTAAAGTAAAGGCTGGATTTTCCGAATGATAAAAAAGGAGCAAAAAAATTGACTTCGAAACTGTTCTTTGAAGCCAAAATAACCAAAAAACAACTCAGAATTTATCAAATAAAATGAACTTTTTATTAAATATTTTTTCAATTTTTTACAGAAATAAAAAACTCAAAAACACTAACCCGCAAGTGTACCCTTTTTTACACCCCCTTTCACTCCTTAATATTTTTTTTCATTTTTTTTAATCGTCCATTAAACAAATACTCAACAGTCAAATCGATTACCTCTCAAGCAACATAGTTAATATATGGGTTAGCACGTGTTTTTTAATATGACACTATTCAATGTCTCTCAGCAAAGACAGACTGCACCTTTATTTCACACCCCTCTTGTTGGATTCCTCATTCGCTCAGAAATGTATTTCACTGTCAAACTGAAAAAAACGCACTTTGGACTTACTCACCAACTGAAGGTAAGTGCATCCTGTATTAG
>NW_004443664.1:0-2437 GCF_000330505.1 Entamoeba invadens IP1 | reverse complement strand
TGTCACGGTGTGACGGGTTAGATTCTTTCTTGGATTTTTGTATTCGAAAAATCAACGACTTTCATAAAACATCTACAAGACATTGAGTAATGATTTTTCAAATAACAAATCATTGTGAAAGCAACTAATGAATACATTTTATACATCAGAATGAAAATATATTGTTAAGTGATTATTTGGTAATTAAAATTATGAGGATGATTTTTTATTTATAATTTTTAATCTTTAACAACAATACGATATTAAGCAAAACTTTATTGTTAAAATGTGTTCATATTTTGGCAGAGATATGGACTGTCCAATAAAATTATATTTCATAAATCGATGTAACTGGTAAATCAATATCAATTATTGACACATTTATTCACATTTTAAAAATGCCAAAACACATTTTTACTTGATAAAATAATTTTTGGATATCCGAAACTATAATTTAAAATTTGTCTTTTTGTAATAACAAAAAAATAAATATGTTTTGTTTTTCAATTAAAAAAGAAAAAAACAAAACCATCATTAAAAGTATATAAAAACACCATTTTTTCCTCTTAGCACAATCTTTTGACTTAGCCTCAAAAGATTTTGTAGAACAAAATTGTCGTTTTTCATTTTAACAGCCTCGAATAACAAAAAATAACCCAAAATGTTTTAAAACCCTTAATAACATTATTTTTGGCCCAATAACAATTCGCAGTAATATTTCACGTCGCAGTGTTTTTTCACTGTACTCTGACAATTTTATTAATAATTGTTTGAACAAAAATATAACATATTATCAATCAACAAAAAACGGGAAATTTGAAAATAAAAAATTATTGTGGTCAATAAGCAACAATAAATGAATTCTAAAAAAGATCTTTTATTCAAAGATAAACTATAATATATTTCAAATTATCAATAATCTATATTTTGATAAAAAATACAGTAAAAATAAAGACCTGCGCCATACCTGCACTGGCTTACGTGGCAATACCTTTTTTACAAAAACATGGACAAAATGAAATAAAATGATTTAATAAAAAAAAGTTGAAGGAAAAAAACTTGGGAAAATTGAAATTTCATCCAAAAATTTATGAAGAAAAGAACGTATTAGAAAACAAAAATCATTTAATAGTTTGCTCAAATAATATAAAGATTTGAATTTATACAATTTATAAAAATAATTACATCAAAGAATGGTCTTTCGTTAGTTTCATTTTATATAATGTTATAATAAAAAATAATGTGTAAATTTGAACGTTTTTCTATTTATATAAATCAAATAAAAAACGAATTTAATAAAAGACTTGCATGCATATTTTCGGGAAAATTTGTTATTATTCATATTAAATTCTTTTTTGGGGTATATTCGTTCAATTTAATAAACAAAATATATCAAAATTTAATACATTTTATTATAATAAAGTAGTATATAAATTATGTAGATTTAGGACACCCTCCATTTTATCTATATTTTCTAATAATTTAATTAAAATCGCGATGGACGAGTAATCTGAATTTTGATACCTACGGTCTCATGCATTTACTCCCAAAATATCGACAACACGTATGCGTAGCGGATGCACAGCATTCAGTGGCTTCTTCGAAGCATTTTTGAGGTTTCTTTGAAACCGTATTACTATAAAAATATAGTAAATTTATATTAATGTAGTAATCTAAGTTTTAGAGTAAATTTATATTAATGTAATTTTTATCTTCCTTAAAATGACTAAAGTTTTATATAATGGTTTAGAAATCGAAAACATAGAAGATAAGATTACTATTAAAACATTAAGAAATAAAGTATATAACTTTTTTACAAAAGAAGGAAAATAATCTTACACATTTCCAACATCATTTCACCAAAAATATAAAACAATATATTATAATTATCTTAATAAAGAATTTATAGAAATGTTGTTAACAAGTGTATTGTGGATCTAAAGATTCTAACATCTAGCTTTATATTTAAATGTTAATAAGTTTATTTATATTTATATTATTTGTGTTTAGATAATACTCTAATATTGGTATTATTTTTGTATTTTTATTATCAATTAACTTAAGATGATCTTTTTTTTAAATTTTCAAGTTTATTTTTAATATATTCAATATCTTCATTATATTTATCTTCTGATTTCTTTACTTTGTAATCAAGATCACTTTTAGTTATTCTGGTTTGCTTCTTAATTAACGTTTGTTTTCCTTTAATTTTACAAAACACATAACCATTTATAAATATAGACGCATTAAGATCTTTGGTATCAATTAGATTTACATCTGGATTATTAACTATATATCTATTTATTTCTTTATTACAACGTTTTAACATTAACGGATCTTTTAAATCATATTTGGTTATTATTTTTTGAAATATGATTACATGTTTATATAAATTGTCAGACAACTGTTTTTCAATATTTGATGAAGACTTGGTGTCTTGATTTGTGTTTGGTATCGA
>NW_004443666.1:3577-5723 GCF_000330505.1 Entamoeba invadens IP1 | reverse complement strand
TTAAATCCACTGATCGTTAATTTCGCTTCATTTTCATATTGATCATTACATACAACAATTCCCATCTTTTTATATCTTTGCAGTGATTTAACCCAATACACGATAAAGTCGTTTTGTTCTCTTGTATTCAGTCCAAGTCTGTCAAGCACTTCTCTCACTTCTTCAATATTTTTAGCAACATACTTTTCACCATCAAAAGTGTTGTATGTTTCGGCTTCCCAAAAGAGATACTCAAACTTCTTATTATTAATTTCAAGTATCAAATTATCATCTTCTTTACTATTCTTTATATATTTACTATGTTGTTTTGATGTGTAAAAAGCACTCCAAATACACTTTTTGTTGTTTTCATCGACATTTTGTGGTGTTGGGTACAAACACGAAAAAACAGAATTGCACAGTTCGATTTTGATATCAACTTTTTGTGTTGAATTTATACCTTCAGAAGCACTTGAGTCGTACAACAGAATGACAGGCTTTTTTAGTGCTAAAACGAGACGCACATTTGATTTGTCGACGATCCCAACTTCGTGCAATTTCACATCATTTTGAAGCAACTTATTATTAAATATAATTCGCTGTTGACATGTTGTGATGTTTTCAGACTTTTCAATTTCGGTTTTGAGGTCTAAAACAGTAGCCAAGTTGTGAACATAAACAATAATTGTTTTACCAACAAGAGTTATTACATTGACTTGAATATAATGGTAGACTCGAGCATAAAATGTATTTTCAGGGAACATTTGGTCTTCGTGTGAGTACAAATGAAGAGTTTCCAAATGAGTGAAATAGTGCAAAGTATTAAAAGTGAGTGGAATTGGGTTGTAATGAAATTGAGTTACAATGTCTTTGTACTTTTTTGAAACAATCATTAATTGTACAAAATCATTAAATGAATTAAAGTATTTACATACAATCATGATATGAAAGGAGTCTAGAAAAGATACCATATTATATTATGTAGATTTTGAACGGTTTTATGTTGTTTTTTTATTGAAAACATCAATCAAAATGTTTGGTTCCTTATTATAAAGACAATTTATTATTTTATTTAAAAATAAAAGAGCGAAAGAAGAATTTAAATACTTCAATATGAGACTATTTATTGTTAATTAATAGTTTGATATCTATAAATTATAATTTAAATAAATTGTTTTATATTATAATTACTCCAATTAATATTAAATTAAAGTTTTAAATACAGTAGGAGGAAATATGGGGATGCTCGAGAAAGATGAATGCTCGTAACTATTGGTTAATTTCAATTGAAAAATAATAATATTACTATTTATTTTAATATAAATAATTAATCAAAAAATTAATAAAATGAAAAAACCAAAATTAATTTATATTAATTATTTATTATTAATAATATTAAATTAATTAATATTTAGATTAGCATCCCCTTTTTTCCATTAACTGTATATAAATGATGTTAATCATGAGTATATTTAATATTGTTGAAATAACACTATAATATTCAAATCAGATACAAATGATAATTATTGAAATCACTTTTAAATAAATAGAAAAACAAAACTCAACTATATTTTTTTAATTGGATATAAACATAATCTATTATTAATTTTAGCATTTTTACCTATAAAATTTAACAATAAGAATGAAAATAAATATATATTCTCATTTCAATAACATTTTATCGTTGTTTGTTTGATTCTTTTTCTTTGAGTGTGTCACTAATATATTTGTCTATATAACTAAATGCATCTTCTGCAATTTCGACTTTTGATTTGTCAATAAAATGTACATGTTCCTCATCAACACTTAATACAAAACAAAACCTACCTATCGTTTTGATATTTTCGTGTATTTCTATTTCCAAATTGTCTTTTCTAAATGCGATAAAACAACAATCGTCCAAATGAATAACACTTTTGGGAATTCTCCCTACACACTTTCCTTCTTCTTCCGTTATAATTAAATTTTCATCCACATCTTTTCTTGTAAAGTAAACATTCTCACAAAATACTTTATTTGCTTCAAACATTTTTGATATTGTAAAATTTACCGGAAATTGTATGTTATTCACGTTTTGTCCATCAACCAAAAATAGAGACAAATTGTTGCAATTTTCAAATGCACTTTTTGAAACATTTTTAAGGAGATTTGAACTTTAAAAACTTTT
>NW_004443666.1:2131-3477 GCF_000330505.1 Entamoeba invadens IP1 | reverse complement strand
TCATACCCGACGGCATTTATAATTTTTTTTATTAACATTTGGAACAATTAAATTTGTCAATGATGTGCACAATGCTATTGCTTCGTTTTTTAAAATACACGTTTCGTTGAAAATTAATTCTTTGACGTTTTTACACCCCCAAAAGGCCTTTTCCTCAACTAATTCAACTGTTTTTGGTATTTTTATATTTATCAATTTTTCACAGTCCATAAAGGCCGTTTTACGTATACAAGTAACTTCCACTGGAAGTTGGACTTTGGTCAGTTTGAAGCATGACTTTAAAACACCTTCTGAAATTTCCTTCATATTTTTTGGGAAGTAAAATTCGTTCAAATTGCTGTTAGAAGAAAATGCGTTGGCTCCTATGTAAATAACAGAATTTGGAATGGTGACATTCACAAGTTTGCAACAACTAAATGCATTACTTTGAATCGAAGTAAGATGTGAATGGAATGTCACTCTTTGAAGTTTACAGTTGCAAGCAAGTCCTTCTGATATTTCAAGAATGGACTTCGGGATTTTGAGTTCTTGTAATTCACAATTGGCAAAGACTGAAGACCCAATTGAAGTGACTGTTATTGGAATGTCAATGTAATGAACATTTGTGTCTTTAAATGCGCCTTCTTCAATGGAAGTGATTATCGGAGGGATTCTAACTTTGTCAAATAATATTCTATAAGCATAACAATACTTCGGTATAACTGTCGAGTTTTCAATATGGAAAGTTGTTCTAACACCATTTAGAGTAAAATCTATTTCAGCTGGTAATCCACATTTTTTCAGAGAATGTGGTAATGGGGAATTTTCTGTTGACATTTATCTTATATATTTGGAGTTTATTTTACATGTATATAGAGTTAACCAGACAAATTATAATGTTTTTGTTTTATAAATTGAAAAAATAACATTCAAAATAATTTAACAATCGAAATGTTATGGTTTAAAAATTACATAAAGTGTTTTTATATATTTTAAGTTTTTCAAAACTTAATGTTCTATTTGTTGGTATAATAATGCTTTTTATTTGATTTAATTATTTTTGGTTAATTATACAAAGTTATATTTGAAATATTGTTAGTTATAACATTTTAACAACAAACACAAGCAGTTGTATGACGACTGTATGTTATTAAATTATATTTAGACAGTCAAAGTGTTATGTTTTTATAATATTATAAATATTTTAAATAGTCTATTTGTTTCTATCTTAATTATCGAATTTGTTTGTTTGTAGTACAACTGGCTAATAATTCTGTAACACAATAAATCATTTTATAATTTGGTGCGCAAATTATCAATTATTATGTTCTTAAATTTGTAACTTTTGTTGAATTAAAAATTACATT
>NW_004443666.1:0-2031 GCF_000330505.1 Entamoeba invadens IP1 | reverse complement strand
CATACCATAAGTAAAAATATATATAAATGTGTTGTAAATTTAAACATATTAAAATTTGATGTTTTTTATATAATATTCCAATCTGATTGTCCCAAAAGGTTCCAGATAACTTTAAAGACAAACTGTATTGAATTTTTTACAAATTTATTACTAATATTTGATTTACTTGTTAAAAAAACAAATGAGGGGATTTTGTCTCAAATTTCAATTAAATATTTAAGAACCCAATATAGACATAAATTCAATGTTCTTTTACTTACTGTTATCAATATCACTTGCATCCACTTGGATTCAAATTAAAGCCAATAACATTTTATGTATATATAAAGTAGGAAAATGTCTATTTGATAATGAATATTATAACCAGTATACAATTTCACTTGATGAAAACTTAAATAAAATAATTATCAATTATAAAAAGTCGGCTAACAAAACTTGTAACAAATTTGTGACCGTTAGAACTCTTCAAAATGACGAATACACAATTATTGGTGATATCCCAGAATATGTCGCAACACGTTCCACAACTGGCAATACAAACAGTTGCCCAGTTTTACTCCAGGGTGCTAAGTATTCGAAGTACTTATACCCAAGTGGATGTATGAAAGACTCTGAGTCAACATTGCATCTCTATACGATTAGATATCTAAAATTATATAAGCAAACATTTTTTTATTTGTTGTTTAGACCTTTATACAGAGAAAGAAATTGGAGAATTGAATACTTGTGGCACTAATGGGGTATATATCCAAACATTTTTTATTTCTGTTTTGGAGTCCAAATATGTCGCTAAAAATGTAGGATTATTGAAATCTGTTTTTGAATATTCAAGGTGTTACCGATACGACGGGTGGTATATCAAATATGAGAAATCCGCCAATGGAGTGAAGAGATATATGTCCCAAATTTCATGTAGTAATTGGGAAGAGGATATAACTTCACAAAAAATTTTACAAATATTAAAAGAATTGCCGCCATGTGTAGTGATAAGACGTGTTTATGATGAAGGCTTTGAGTGTGTAATTTCTAATCAAAAAGGTTAAGCTTATATAGAATTGTACCACGAAATATGTACATTAAATGATAAAAAGGTTAGATCTCTATTCTGTATAATCCAATAATTGAATAAGGGAAAGATTCAATTATAATAATTGTACTAGTTTACCAAAAACCACACAAATCGCATTCGGAGATTGTTTAGTTGAGGGTCAAAACAGTGTCATTTACTACACCACATTTGACAAGTTTGAAGAGACCAAATACGTGAAAAAGGACAACACCGAGTATTTCTCAACGATTTTTGAGTTTGGAAAGTGCTTGAAAGATAATAACATGTACTATAAATTTGAGAAGAACGGCACACAAATTAATGCGTTTACTTCCTCAACTTCTTGTGACACATTGAAAGTTGCAAGTGATTCAGTATTGTCTGGTAAAGTGTCTGCTATAATATCTTTGCCGGAGCACGCTGCTATTATGTATAACTACGGATCTCTTGTTAACTGTTCAAGTGAAAATATTGATATGGCGACTCAGTACGTCTTTGATAAATGTTTTGAAGAAGACGGAAAGTACTATAAAGTCCAAGTTGGGATCAGTGAATTAGCAAAACGCGAATATGACAACTCGGCGTGCTATGGAAAGTCCAATACTGTGTGGTACATTTATATGGACAAGTGTACGACTAATAACAAAGATAATGTCAGAATCACTTAACACGAAATACCAGTAGAGTCTGCTAAGTATTTATTATACACCGAAGAAGGATATCCAGGCACTTTTTATTTAGAATTTGACAGGTGCACTTTTCTTAAAAAAGAGGGCTTTAACACTTTTAAATTGACTAAAAAAATTGAATATTGTCTTCAAAAAAAGTATGACTTGTTCGCAAATTGATACAAATGGTTTGGAATGGTACGCACAACCGTATTTGATTGCAGAGAGTATACCAAATGTCTATAGTGTCATCGAACATTACTATGGAGATATATACTTCTGCACGTTCGCTAGTACCGTACAAGAAGCAGAGAA
>NW_004443849.1:0-1463 GCF_000330505.1 Entamoeba invadens IP1 | reverse complement strand
ATATAAAATAATAGTAATATTAGTAAATTAACCAAATAATATAAAATGGGAGGAGTCGGCTCAATGATGACCATTGGAAAATACTTTGCAAGTGTCAAAGATTTCAAAGTTGTTATGATGGTCATTCGAAAATTTAATTCATTGAGTAAAATGTACCACTTTATTCTGATACCTTTGACATTACTAAAGGAAAACAAGTTGTTCCCAAACTTCAAGACTTACCATCTCTACTCAAAGAGTGATTTTGACACATAATTTCCAAAAAGGTCATTTACATTTTAATGACTCCCGAAGATGCATTGGTCTTCCACAGAACATCGAGTGCACAAATGTTGTGTTTGGTCGAACAGATGTCAACTCTTTAATGGTGAAATACCAACAAAAGAGGTGCAGTCGTTGTCATCTTCATTTTTCAATTCATCAACTGAACAACTACAGTCTGTTTTTTATGTTATCTGGTACCTTTTGGAACATAAAAATTGGAATATTTTGGGAAGCAGTTACAATAATCCATACCAATTATTTTGAGTTTTTTCATGTTTTACCTAATGCTTGATATTTAGACACTATTAAAGCTATTTTTGTCCATAATGTTTGAGACTTGATAACGTTTAAAGACTGACTCTATTAACAATAAAATATTATATTATTAAGTTTTTAAAAATAATCATATTATTTATATAAACATATTATTTTTATAGTAAGTTGATATAATAAATTAACATATTATTGCTATAGTTTATTTTGTTAAAACCTAACTGTTAAAATTATGAAACTTTTTAATTCAAAATTTTAATGATTACGCCCAAATGTTTGTTCTATTATCTATTATCATAACATTTTGATGTATTTTATAATTCCGTTGCTGTTATTGTTGTAATCACTATTGTTAATAGACCAATTGGTGGTTATCATTGTGTATCAATTTGATATTAATCTTGATAAATACACTATGTTATTTAATGTATTATTATTTATCAGTTCAAAAAGTTATAATTAACAATTAGATTATTACTTGTCACTCTATTGACTCATGAACATCTCATACAGTCCCTGAATCATTTGCTTTGTCTTTGGCTATTGCATTGTCTATTTGATAATCTTTATAGTCTTTGAGTTGCTTGTCCTGTTTTGAGTATTATCTTATGTCTTTGATCATTACATTTCTTCTTTGAGTGTGTTGTCATGTCTTTGAACATCGCCTTATGTCTATGAGCATTACACTCTTTATGATATCATTGTATTATCGTTGTGAATTGATCGAGTCAAGTGTTATGGCTATTGTATTGTGTTATAATTGAAATTGTGTTATAATTAATTATGGTTATTGTTACTAGTATAGTTAATAATATATTAATAATAAAATAAGTTATTATTTTAACTATAAGTTTATATTTAGGTTTTTTTTAAATATAAATCATGTACTAAACAATTTAATTAATTATTAATACATTATTTCATTT
>NW_004443850.1:0-1017 GCF_000330505.1 Entamoeba invadens IP1 | reverse complement strand
GGTGACCTCGATAACCAAATTGATACAATGAAACAATTACAAAAAGAAATAAAAGAAACAGAGGAAGGAAAAGACGAGAAAAAGACGGAAACAGTCAAATTGGAGAAAATGGAAGAAGAGCAAAGTTAGACTGAAGTAAAATGAGTTTATGATTTCGGGTTTATAGTTTATCTTTATAATTTATTTTATTATAAAATAATAATATAAATAAACTATATCAATATAGTTATTTAATAGTTAAGTAATTGTTTTTTTAAAGTTTGAAGAATAATTATGAAAAAAAAAAATTTTGATTTGAAATGGTTTTTCGTAGTTAAATTACTTAAAACATAACTATATTTAACTATTTTGATTTTTGAGAAAAACGAAAAAAAATGAACTGAAAAAAAGAAAAAGACAAATACAACATATATAATAAAAACAATTAAAAGTAATAGAAACAAATGAACGAAAAAAAAAAGAAAATGACGATCAAATTCCAAAATTCATAGCAGATGACTTTGAAAACGATCTACAAAAATGATAATTAAATAATAAAATAATTATACTTTAAACCATTCGAAATTTTATGAATAGAAATATATACTAAAATAGAAAGTATATAAACAAAAAGAACGAATTGAATAAATACTCTTGTAATGTTGAAGATGGTGATACTTCCTTTGTTGTTTATATCCTATGTCAATGCCCAATGTAATGCCGCGGCTGGCCAAGTCGCGTTTGCTGATGATGGGAAGTGTCGAGATTGCGATGGAATTTTTCCAGGATGCAGTAAATGTACTGAGGCTGCTTGCAGTGAGTGCAAAGCAGGCTTCAAGTTTGACAATGGCGTTTGCACTTGTTTGTTACTATATTAAAATACACTAGTTTAATTATTATTATTAAACTATACTTGTATTCATAAACTGATTGATAGATCTCAACGGGTTTAAAGACGACACGACGTGCCTTGACAATTACGTGAAAGTTGGGTCGACTTGCCAATGTTTGTTATTCTATCATTATAAAACAAAATGA
>NW_004443851.1:0-1149 GCF_000330505.1 Entamoeba invadens IP1 | reverse complement strand
AAAATAAGTTTAAAAATTTAGGAATTACTAAAAATGTTCAAATCTCAGTAAAAATTATGAAACAATGTTTTAAGAATGTTTCGAATAGTTTTCGAAATATTCCAATTTTTATGCTTTAAAAATGCCTGGACAACTTTTTCAGGTTGACTATAGTTATTAATTAATTACATATGTAAACCGAACAAAACAACTTCTAGTCTTCAAAAAGAAACCAGTGAAGTTTGTAACCATTTTCAAATAAATAAAGTGTATAAAAACGTTAATCTTTTTATTCAAAATAGAAAATGGGATATAGCTGCCCTTATTGTCACGTCACAAGTTGGCAAAAATGCAAAAAGTGCGGACAGTGTCAATGCAATTCGTGTGGAAAAGATGCTTCTGGTAGAAAGAGAGAAGCTGGCAATTATTGCAACAGCTGCAGATGCACAAGAGATGGGTGCTTTGAATACGGAGGCTCTGGAATTGCTCCATCATGGGCGGTTTAATTAATTTCAATTCTTTAATATTCAAAACTTGTTAAAAAACAATTAATATTCATTTGTCTTCACTATATAAAATAAATAACATTTTAATTAAAAACAACAAACTAGTAAATGTTGTTTTTGGTAGTGGTATTTTATATACGAATAATAATTAAGATTTTTTAAAGAAATGAACCATTTTGAATTAATTTTTTATTTATTGTTTGAATTTAAAAATTTATAATTAATAATTTAAGTAACTTTAAATTTTTATGTTTTGCAATTATATAACACTGACCCCACAAATTATCAGCATATTTAATTCGCTAAAAGTTTGGGGTTTACCCTTAAATGTTTTATTATTATTAAACAACATCTATGTTTATTTAGTTTCACAATTGTTGTTGAATTTACAAATTTGTGTTTTTTTGGAGACAATAATAAATTACTTTGTGATTACCAAAATAATTATTCAAATACAAAAACAATAAAATACACAAACAAAGCAAACCACTAGTTATTTGTTGGTTGGGTTGTCTTTGGTATGAAAATTACTAATTCTCATTATTTGTATTGTCTGGGCACCACACCCCCACTTTTTAATGTTACCTTAGTTAATTGTTTTCAATGACACACGATTATCAAAACATTATTTTTAATTGTGATTTTTATTTTTTAAATTGACACG
>NW_004443852.1:0-1060 GCF_000330505.1 Entamoeba invadens IP1 | reverse complement strand
GTTTATAATTTGACAACAACATTGTATTACTAATAATTATAAACAATAATAGAATAGAATATAATTAGTTTTAATTATAACTTATATTTTACATTTAAAAATATTAAACAAACTTTTAGATATTAAAATAATCGTCATAGGGTTGTGTTAAATGTGAATGTGGTACACTTAGTTAGTATTGCTATATTTTAAAAATAATAAGAACTCATTTGTGATGTGAATTGCACGTTTCCCATGTACACTGGTTATTGAAAATTGTAAATTCATATTTAAACATATTACCTAGTCTGATATCCCTCAGAGTGAGCAATTCAGTTTCATTGTTATGTTTATGACAAAACATGAAAAATTTATGGTTTTTCTCATTAATTATTTTATCATAACAAATGGAGGTCGCCATATTAGACCTCCTCGATTCGTTTCCCATTTGGTTGTTTTCAAGATCAAACTTTTGAGAAATAATTATAATCAACTCAGAGGTTTAATTAAAATAGGGTAATTATTATAAAATATGAATATAATTTAGAGTAATTTTTATTATTGTGAGCAAGTCAAATAATTAATATTTATTATTTTATATTATCAGAGTTTTAATATGACAATTGCAAAATAGTGGTATTATAAGTAATACTTTAACAAGAAAATTCTCTTGTTTTGGTTAAAAAAGATAATGAAAGCAACATGAACTAAGTTTTCTAAACATCATTTTTTGATTTCATCATTTTTAATTTTGATAATTAAATAAATTAAAATACTTACAAAATATTCTTATTTTATTATAATACAATAAATAACTATTAACATTGTTTTATTATTTTTAATTGTTAAATTTTTAAAAAGTTGATCATGTTTTTGATAATCTGTGTATTTCCAATGTGTGACATTTTAAAATAGAAAAACGAATTGCCAACTTGTTTATGTATGCTAATGATATCAGAATAATATGGTATATTTTGAATAAAACGTGAAGTTGCTTTTTAAACATTTCAACAAAAACATAGAAATGTTTTGATTGAAAACTATAAATTAGTAATATGGTCGCAAAATTAAGATCAAAAAT
>NW_004443853.1:0-3668 GCF_000330505.1 Entamoeba invadens IP1 | reverse complement strand
ATATTATTTGTATGCATATACGACCTTCTCATTATTTTTAGTTCTTAATTTCCCAAGTTCATTATTTGACAGTGTTCAAAATCATGATAAACAAACGCGTTTTCTTCTGAGTTTTAATGATTGTTTGATTTCAGTTTTTGAAACTTTTTTATACCCATTTTTGTTGTAAATCAAACCTTTATAAATAAAATATTATTTTTTATACTATTTATTTTATAATGTATCAATTTATTTTTAAATTGTCGTTATTGTTGAGTGTTTTAATATATAATACTCAGATTAAAATATTACTATTTTAAATTATATTAATAAAATTAACATATAACAAATACCTTATTTAATTATAGAAAAAGGTTTGCGACAAAAAATAAGACTTAAAACCCCAGTTATTTTTCGGGTTTTCTAAGTTTTTTGGCTTGACTTTGTTTCCTGGTGTTGGTGAGTTTCTCACATTGAAAATGTTTTTCCTGTCTTCATAATTTTCGAGAGCAACTCTGGTCGCTCCAACAACTTTAGGTTCTGCAGCCATACCCAAGAATTTGCAGACTTCTCTTGCCCCATTCATGTCCACTTTTACCACCCCGTTATGTAATCTGAAATATTGTAATTTGGCGACTTCTTTTGTATCTCCTGAAGCTCGCTTTCACTGGGAGTGTGTGGCACAAATGATATTCCTGCTTGTTTAAAAGAGCTCGTGACATTGTCTCCATTTGCCACACACTCCCAGGAATAGATTAGCTCTCTAATTTTTTCCTCTTCAGACATGTTAATATATATTTTTTCATTGCTTGTTTGAACTCTGGGGAATCTATTTGAAGCAATTTCCCACTTTTTTCAACATTTTTCCTTCTTTTTTTTTAATAAGTAAATTTGTGGCAAAGATAGTTGTTTTTGTCCGCCAAAAATTTCTTTTGGTTCCCGAATATTCCCAAGTCCATTGGTTGACATAAATGGGAACTGTGAGGGACCTCCTTAATCATTTCTAATGATTTTCCAAAAATAAATTTTGAATTTCTTCAGAAAAATGGCCTGAAAAACCATCAAGAATTAGGAAAGCTTTCATATCGGCACGCACACCCATTTGTTCTCTTTTTGCCTTAATTGTCGGGAAGAACACTTTTTTAACCAGAGGGTGTATAATTCAGTATTCAAAACACCTGATTTTTGTGTCCTTATTAAAGCCCGACTTTTAAGGGATATAATAGCAACATCTTCCAGAGAAAGTCTTTTTGTTACCACAAGTGGAATCATTTTGGTTCCATCTAGGCATCCACAACACAAAAGACTTGTTCTGGAACTTTCTCTTTCAACTTCATTAAACACATCTTGTCCTCTAGAAACTTCTGCATAGACAATTTTCGAATGAGAATCGACCCATTGGTCGAATCCAACTTCATCGAGGTTAAAAATAAGCTCAAAACGGCACCCGTCAATTTTCTTTTTCAATTCGGTGTAATATTGCAAAATTGACTCGGGTGTAACTTCTGCCCGTTTTGCTTCCATAACTGGTGCCATAACTGGTGCAACATCTGGAATATGGGTCATAATTTTGTGCAATTGCTTGGACCCAATATTTTTGTCGAAATTTTCGTGAATAAAAAAACTTGCTTCTTCACGTGTTGCTTTTTTAGTCTTACTATCTTTTATTGCGTTTTGTATCGCAATAATTTCTTCATCATTTAGTAGTCTTTTTCGTCCTTTTTCGGGTTTTTTACCAGTTTTATTTTCGTTATTTATTTTGTCGATTTGACAACGAACACTTTTTCTTTCGAAAGTCCCGAAAAAATAGTCAAGTGCAATGGGAAAAGACAGTTTTTTTCTTTTAATATTTTTGAAACATTTTCTGGCAATTCCTTTGAACAATAACGTACTTGTTGACGGAAAGAATCAAATGCCATGGATTTAACTTTGATCTCAAGATCTTTAAAAAAAATAATCATATCTGGGATTTCTTTTAAATAATCAATCACATTAATATACTGTGGTATTAAAGGTTTTTTCATTGTGTTCACTAAACTTTGCAATTTTTCATCTTGTGTTTTATACACATGTTTAACTTTCGGAGGTTTTGATATCATTGGGTTATGAGAAATTGATGAAAAATAAAGATTGTTATAAACACTCAATTATTAAACGTGTATTTTTGATTTTATTTGAAACTTTAGAATATATTTCAACAAAAATAGTTGTGTTAATTATTGATTGTTGGTTTTAACAATAAAAATGATTTTGTTAATTATTATGTGATTGTTTAAATAATTTTGGTGTTATTTTGATTATTTTGCTTTGATGGATTTGTTTTTTTATTTTGCGATGAAATTTTATCGCATTGTTGTTTAGTTTTTTTACAAAGTTTATGTTTTTTTTATAAAAATAAAATAATAAAAATTATGATAATAAATAACTTTAATTTTAAACATTATTTTTGAATGATTTATTTCAATATTTAAATTACTAATTATTTCTTTAAATAATTTTGCCCAAAATGGTCAAAAACAGTTATTTGGAATAATTTAATAATATTTTTATTATAAATTATTAAATATTTATTCTATAATAGTATTATGAATAGTTTTTGAAATAAATTATTATTATATCATAATAAAACCACATTTATACATTTTTGTTTGTTTTTAATAACCATGTTATATTATTAATAGCTATTGTTTGAATTATACAAACTAAATTATTAAAATATTAAATCATGATAATTTATCAATGATTTAATTTATATAACACATAACGAACACTTCATTTTGTATTTATTTGGCTTCGTGTTAAGTTAGTGCCTTAGCGACTGCAAGGTTTACTGATAAGAGTTTGCACATATTAAGTTATCAAATTTTTATTTTTTTTTCGAGACATTTTTTATTATTTAATAGTATTTTTATTAACTACAATAGTTATTTGTTTTTTGATTATCAACAATTGGTCTAAAAACCCAAAATATAACGTGGTATATTTGTAAATAAAAACACTTAAAATCTATATTGATACACAAGATACTCTTATAATAAATAATCTTTTATTTATATAATAATGGTATTTCAAAGACTTGCCCAAGCGCTCTTCAGTTGTGTTTGCATTGACTGTTTATGCATTGAATTACGTATTAAGTATCAATTAAGTCATTTTTTCGACACTTAACTAGAATTTTTTTTTATAAAATGCACTTTTGGGCAAGTCTTTATTACGGCGGAAAAAACCGATGTTTTACCATTTTATATAAAGTTTTGCTTAAAATTGGACATTATTTGCGTTTTGCCGAGTTGAAATTTAAAAAATTCAACAACATTTCTTAAAACCGATGTTGACCTTTTTATTACCAAACTCAAATCAATCAACACTAAATTCTGAACAAAAATAATAAAATGCCATTAAAAAATACAAAAATAATTGAGTTTTTTCACGGCATACAAATAGTATTTTACTAACTTAACATAAAAAACACGATTTTTATTGTTTTATTAACCACCAAGATTTGGTTGCCTCCATTTCGGATAACCCACTCTATTTTCCCCGTCTTTTTATTTTTTCCCATGAACGGCACCAAAAACCGATGTTTGACCAAGTTCTTTATAAACAACCATTAAACTTTGACCATAAATGATATTTGCCACAAAAAGTTGAGGTTTTGTTCAAAAAATTTAAAAAACAGGGAAAAAACA
>NW_004443854.1:0-1041 GCF_000330505.1 Entamoeba invadens IP1 | reverse complement strand
ATTCTTTCAGTAGTCGAACCATGAGCTTCGGGTCCAAGCCTTCAAACCATTCAATTGTGTTTTTCGCTGTGTGGGGTCTTGCACCATCTTGTTGAAACACCATCCCGTGTTTGTACACCTTCTTCGCGTTTTCAAACACTCTTGATTCGGCCAACATTTTTTGATAGTTTACCGCGTTCAGTGTTCCGTCGACGAAAACGAGTTTTGACTTGAAATGACGCCCAATTGCTGCCCACACCATCACACCCCGATTGAACTTGGGAGTTGGCACAAACGCCTCCTTATCAAGATCTCCACGTCTTCTCCAAACATATTTTCCGTCAGAGTATAAACAAAAACGACTCTCGTCGGAAATGAGAGTGTTTTTGGTCCACGTCAAAATACGCTTTGCGTTTGCCAGCTGTTTCTTAACAAAAATAAGTCTTTTTGTTATGTGTAATGGTTTCAGAGCCGGCATTTTTTTCTGCTTTGCAAACACAAATTTGTTCTCTTTTCTAAGACGATAGACACTTGAAAGAGAAACTTTAACATCGTTGGAAACCATAAGACAAGAAGAAGATGGGTTAGTTAATGTTCGTGTGACAACACTTTGAGCAACATTAACACTGATGTTTTTTGGTCTTCCCATCTTCTTTGGCTTTGTCTCCTCTCCCCTTTTGATACTAGCTATTTTTGTTTTGGAAACTCCACAAAGCAGTTGGATCTCGCGATATGACAGTCCTCTTTCCAAAGCCATCTTGACCCTCTCATTCTTCCCTTCTTGCTCGCGTTCATAACTTTTTCTTGGTTTAGACATGATTATTTAGTTTTTTTTTGTTATTCAAATTGTTTTGGGTTTCAAAATTAATGTTTCTAACTTTTCGGCAAAATCGATTATTTTGTCAAGTCTTTTTTTCGTTGAAGAAAGTTATTTAGAAATTTGGAGGGAAAAATAATGCGAATATTTTGTTTGTTCGAGAAAAGATAAAAGTGGAAGACAGTTATTTGAAAAATAAGACGAAGAAAATGAATAAAAAACAGAGGTAAAAGAAAAGAAAAAAA
>NW_004443668.1:0-1784 GCF_000330505.1 Entamoeba invadens IP1 | reverse complement strand
AGTGTTTAATAGACGTAAATACATGAAACACTCTTTGGAAGCAAAACCCGAAGAAACAAACAAATTTAAAAGTGTTCACAATTTTAAATTTTTTGATGAGAATTTCGACAAATTTAATTTGATTGCGCTCAATAGTCAGCTTGTCGAAGAAGAAAAAAATAAGTCAAGTGGTTTGACTGATAATGAAATGGACCTCTCGCCAAATATCTATAGAGGTGCTGATTTATTGAAAGTGAGGAATGAACTTGAGTCACAACTGAGACAAACAAGTTTCACTACATTTGAAGACGTCAAGAAATATTTATTGAAAGGATTGGAAGAAACTGTTCGTGTTCTTCCACTCATCGATTATCAAAATTTCCAAATGAATATTTCTGTTATTCACAGCGAGTCGACACAAGAAGTACTCGACAATATCAGTAAAAGTTTTGATGTTCCTATTATTAATTGTGAAGATGTTGTTTCAAAAAATTCAACTGGTATTGTGGACTCTGGAACTTTATTAAAAACTCCCGCTATTACAAACTGTATTCCGACTCATCCAACAATTCAAACAGGAAATGTGACACGTGTTGATTATAGCCAGGCCACCGACAACGAATCTCAAAATACCAACGATTCGACCAAAGAAGAAATAAAATTCACTGTGTTTGAGATCGAACAATTAGAAAAAATGAAACACATTAAAGAGCTCCTCAGACCAGAGAATAAATACTCCGCTGAGTACATCTCACAAGAAACCAACAAAGAAGTACAAAGGCGACTTGGTAAAAATGTTGATAGTTATTCAACAACAAATGATGCTGGAAATGAAAGAGGCAGCTTTATAACAATGATGGCTGCATTGATGATGGGAGCGTGTGGGTTGACAAATAATCAAATTGATACCATGTCAAAATTGATATCCATAATTTTGCTCATGTCCAATGTTCCTAAAAAAGTTGTTAACACTGCTCTGAGTTCTTCAACCATGCAACGGAGATTTGAGTTGATTTCGAAAAAAACCAGATATGACCTACAACTAATCTTCAAGCAGTGTGACTATTATACACTAATGGCGGATTCAGCAATGTATAGTGGGGTTGAATACTTTTCACTCTTTGTAAGATTCGTGTTTTCAGATGGATCATTTGAAGAAAAGAGAGTCAAAATAGAAAACTATGACGGCAAAACAGATGCTGCGGGGTGGCTCAGTTGGATAATGAAAATATTGGAATTGATGGATGCTGACCTCATTAAATGCATTGGTGCTTGTTTTGATGGAGCTTATGTTCTGATACGAAATGGTGGGCTCTCTGGTAAACTCCTAGCTAAAATAAAAGAGAGAGACGGGCTGAACGGATTTGATTCAAACTACTGCTTTTCACATAGAACAAATAAAGCAACTGAAAAGTGTTTTGAATCGCAATGGGGGCTGGCTATTGAAAGTTTCTTGGACGGGTTAACAGTTCAGACAACAAGAACAGCATGGGATCAATTCTGTGCCAAAAATCATATCAAAGGTGCAGTTCTCAAATTGGTTCAACGATCCGAAACAAGGTGGCTCCAAACAGTATTAATTCTTGATAATATGTTTGAGAATCTGCCTTCACTTCAAGAATTTTACAGTGAAAGAGAACAATGCCAAAAGCCTTTTGGACCTCGCAACATTATGGGTGAGTGTAATGTCAACTGCAAATTGTTTGTTGCATGTATGTTCTTCACTCAAATAGTGCTCAGTAAGGTGAAGATAATTAATGATTGGCTACAGACCGCCAATTTACTATACCCCGTGGCCTATCAAC
>NW_004443670.1:139252-141363 GCF_000330505.1 Entamoeba invadens IP1 | reverse complement strand
ACTTCTGCATAGACAATTTTTGAATGAGAATCGACCCATTGGTCGAATCCGACCTCATCAAGGTTAAAAATAAGCTCAAAACGGCACCCGTCAATTTTCTTTTTCAATTCAGTGTAATATTGCAAAATTGACTCGGGTGTAACTTTTGCCCGTTTTGCTTCCATAACTGGTGCAACATCTGGAATATGGGTAATGATTTTGTGCAATTGCTTGGATCAATATTTTTGTCGAAATTTTCGTGAATAAAAAACTTGCTTCTTCACGTGTTGCTTTTTTGTCTTACTATCTTTTATTGCGTTTTGTATCGCAATAATTTCTTCATCATTTAGTAGTCTTTTGCGTGCTTTTTCGGGTTTTTTACCAGTTTTATTTTAGTTATTTATTTTGTCGATTTGACAACGAACACTTTTTTTCGAAAGTCCCGAAAAAATAGTCAAGTGCAATGGGAAAAGACATTTTTTTTCTTTTAATATTTTTGAAACATTTTCTGGCAATTCCTTTAAACAATAACGTACTTGTTGACGGAAAGAATCAAATGCCATGGATTTAACTTTGATCTCAAGATCTTTAAAAAAATAATCATATCTGGGATTTCTTTTAAATAATCAATCACATTAATATACTGTGGTATTAAAGGTTTTTTCATTGTGTTCACTAAACTTTGCAATTTTTCATCTTGTGTTTTATACACATGTTTAACTTTCGGAGGTTTTGATATCATTGGGCTATGAGACATTGATAAAAAATAAAGATTGTTATAAACACTCAATTATTAAACGTGTATTTTTGATTTTATTTGAAACTTTAGAATATATTTCAACAAAAATGGTTGTGTTAATTATTGATTGTTGTTTTTAACAATTAAATTGATTTTGTTAATTATTATGTGATTGTTTAAATAATTTTGGTGTTATTCTGATTATTTTGCTTCGATGGATTTTTTTTTTATTTTGCGATGAAATTTTATCGCATTGTTGTTTAGTTTTTTTACAAAGTTTATGTTTTTTTTATAAAAATAAAATATTAAAAATTATGATAATAAATAACTTTAATTTTAAATTTTATTTTTGAATGATTTATTTTAATATTTAAATAACTAATTATTTCTTTAAATAATTTTGCCCAAAATGGTCAAAAACATTTATTTGGAATGATTTAATAATATTTTTATTATAAATTATTAAATATTTATTCTATATAGTATTATGAATAGTTTTTGAAATAAATTATTATTATATCATAATAGAATCACATTAATATATTTTTGTTTGTTTTTATAAACCATGTTATATTATTAATAGCTATTGTTTAAATTATACAAACTAAATTATTAAAATATTAAATCATGATAGTTTATCAATGATTTAATTTATATAACACATAACGAACACTTCATTTTGTAATTCTTTGACTTCGTGTTAAGTTAGTGCCTTAGCGACTGCAAGGTTTACTGATAAGAGTTTGCACATATTAAGTTATCAAATTTTTATTTTTTTTCGAGACATTTTTTATTATTTAATAGTATTTTTATTAACTACAATAGTTATTTGTTTTTTGATTATCAACAATTGGTCTAAAAACCCAAAATATTGCGTGATATATATGATAATAAAAACACTTAAAATCTATATTAATACACAAAATACTCTTATAATAAATAATCTTTTATTTTTATAATAATGATATTTCAAAGACTTGCCCAAGCGCTCTTCAGTTGTGTTTGCATTGACTCTTTGTGCATTGAATTACGTATTAAGTATCAATTAAGTCATTTTTTCGACACTTAACTAGAATTTTTTAATAAAATGCACTTTTGGGCAAGTCTTTATTACAGCGGAAAAAACCGATGTTTTACCATTTTATATAAAGTTTTGCTTAAAATTGGATATTATTTGCGTTTTGCCGAGTTGAAATTTAAAAAATTCAACAACATTTCTTAAAACCGATGTTGACCTTTTTATTACCAAACTCAAATCAATCAACACTAAATTCTGACAAAATAATAAAATGTTATTAAAAAACAAAAATAATTGAGTTTTTCACGGCATACAATAGTATTTACTACTAAATAAAAACACGATTTTATGTTTATACACAGATTGGTGCTCATT
>NW_004443670.1:130382-139152 GCF_000330505.1 Entamoeba invadens IP1 | reverse complement strand
TTTCGAATTATTAATTTAACTATTTTTTCAAGTAGACAATTAGTAAAAATACCATTCCAATTTTTTTAAATATCAATTAAAACAATCCATCAATTTTTAGTTATTTTTAATATAAATTATAGTTACTAACTTTGATTTGATCAAATAAATTCCATACCAATTACGATTGGAAGAGCGAAAACTTTCAAATAAAATTTCAACAGGTTTTTTTTGAAAAGACTCTAATTTAAAAATCAAAACGACTTACTAGATGCATGTGTTATTGATTATTTTATTAACAATCATTACAAATGCATATTATTATTGTGACTATGAACGCAATGGTACTTTTTATCCAGGTAATTCAATTTGTTCAACAATAAACAATGAAAAAGTGAATTACGATTACAATTCAAACTCTCCGAGTATCAGAATCGAAAATTATACAAACACTTTAACTTTTAAAAATGTTCAGTCTGATATATACATTGGAATATATACAGAAACAGGTGTCGACACTATTAATATTTACAAAACTCAAACATTTAATAAGTCATATTTTTTATATACAAACAAAATGACTGAAAACATGAAAATAAAGTTGTATGGAAATCAAATGAAAAACGCAACATTAGTCGATAAAATAATATTTTCAAGTAAAAATATGGATTACTATCCAAAAGTGTTTTATAGTGGTGATAATTTCGAGAAATATTTATTTATTGATCTTAATTCTGGATATAACATTTTTACTATTAAAAGTGATAAAATAACAGTTATCCCAGACTTAGGAGTTGCTGCCACATACAGTGGCATGTATTATATGGGGACTTACAATGACACCAACAGAGTCTTTAAAAACTTTTTAATTGGTCAGATATGTGCATTTATCGAAATTGGAAATTCACTTTATCGATACTTTTGTTACTCTTCAAACTTCGCTGATTTGTACAATCAAATGACTTCACTAACAATTGCAAAAACAGAAACAAATGATTATGATACTGGAATCACTGAAATGACTTTCAATTTGAAAGACGTTGATATTTCAGGACCAGTAATTCTACGAATCAACATGAATGCGACATTTAATATTGATGAATTAATAATAAATTCAAATTGTTTAGCAACAAATAAAGCGACTTGGGTTGTATTAGCAAAAACAACATTAAATGTCAAATTGGTTGAAATGAAAAACACTCGATTTGTCGTGTCTGGAATACATTTTTCTAAGTTTGAAGAAATACGTAACACCAATGATATATACAACAATCCAGCTTACGTTTTCAACATTTCAATGCTCGAAAATAGAGGACTAACATTTCCCATCACAAAATTTACACATAAGGGCAGTGTTGTAATTCTTGGAACAGGAGTGACAACTGTGAGATCGCTAAACCCTGTCAATGTGACTTTTATGAATATTTCTAAAGTCTTTTTTGAAAATAATGGAGTTACAATTAACAGTGATATTAATGTCATTATGAATGACTGGAAATTTGTATATTTAACAAACACTACTACAGTACAAAATTTTGTAGCGGATGTGTCACAAACTACGATAACTGTATTAGATGGTTACATTTTAATAATAAATAATCTTCAATATTCATTTCCTGTAAAAATAAGTGGGAATGTTCAAATTAATAATGTTGTAATAAATAGAAATGCTGCACTTGTGTTGTACAATGGAGCTTTTATTCAAAATTTGACTTGCAGTTCCATAGACAAGAACAATGTGTTATATGATGGTGTTTTAACTCCAACTCAAACAAATTTGAAACAAGTTTGTCAATATCTATATGACAAGAAGAGCACATACAGAATTGTAGATAAAGACTCGAGTTTAGACTGTGAGTGCCACTTTTCAAATGGATCGTATTCAGGTGGCTTCGTTGAAAATGATTGTTCTCTTCTTGAAACGGAGTTTCTATTAGACTTGTCTTTAAACCCATTTTCTGTTGTGGATTTTGGCATAACAACATACAAAAATTTTAATTATTTACTTGTGGAGAGAGACACTAAAATTATTGGTCGTGCAGTTAGTGTTAATTCTTTTTCAGTTAATGCAATCAAAAATTTAAAAGAGAATATTAGTCTGGTATTAGATACAAATGTGTATTTGGGAAATGTTATTATTAATGGTAACTTCACTATACATTCATACAAACAGTTGACTTTAAAATTGCGAAACACTTTTATTATCAATGAAGAGAGAACAAACAACCCATATATCATCGTATGGCAAAACACCTTCCCGACATACCCCAAATTCTATAATTATAATTATGAAGAAAACGTGAGTGGCGATTTCTGCTTCGATTTTGTTTCATCTTCACATGAAATATTGGATATGCAAAACATATTGAATTTTAAGAATAATAAATATTTCTTTTTGGCTGATAACAAACTGATGAGATGGTGTCCGTCTGCTGAAAAGAATATCACTATAGTGAAGTGTTACTTAAATTCGACTATTTATCATAATGAATACGACATTGATGACATCGTATTTACCTTACCACATTGCCCATGTAAAGATTGTCAATTGTTCTTCCAAGAAAATGTGAGTAATTGTAAAAATAATGACATAATTGGAATTTTACAAATCGAAAAAGAAAAAACGTTAAACAACCCTGGTGTTATTTCAAAAGTAAATTTTATTAATGGATATTTAGTTGTATATGGGGGGACCAATTCAATCATTGAAAGTTTTGAAGGAAAAGTAAATCTGAAAACACGCAACAAAGTCACATTGAAGTTCGGTGAAATTGACTCTTTAGATACACTCAGTGGAATGTTGACAATTAATAGTACAAACGTTACTATTAATGCATTGAGCACGAACAATATGTCAAGTATAATAGCTTCAAATGAAACTACTGTTTTCAATTTAAAAAATTTAATGAGTAAATTGATGAATTTGAAACTTAAAACACTGAACAAAATTGATATTCAAATAGATTATTGCAAAAATGAAAATTGTGAAATTAATTTGAGTTCTGATAGTATAAAAGAAATCCACATTGAAAATACAAATACTAATAATATAAAGTACAACCTCACTGATGTACAGAGTGTTGAAAAAGTGAGTGTAAACACTACATCCAAAATAAATTTAAAATTTGTAAAAAATACAGAATTAAGTTTAGAGAATAGTGGAATTGTTATGTTATCTGCAACAAATAAACCAAATTTACACTTGAATTACTTAAATAATCAAATGTTAATTGTAGACTCTGAATTGAGTCTTGACATTCAAATTACAAACACTTTAAGTATTTTTTGTCAAAATAACAAAGGAATTACCGTTTCATCGAGTGGAACTAATGCAATTACTCTTTCGATATCTCAAAATTCATGCAACACAGGTTTTGTATCTGATGTGAAATTTACATGTACTTCATGTAACATTGGGTATAGACTTTATAAAGGTGTTTGCACAAGCATAAGATCAATACCAAATTGCGCAAATTATGATGAGAATGGGTGTGAAAAGTGTGAGAGTGGATTTTATACAAAAGACGGAGTGATGTGCATTGCATGTACTAACAGTTGTAATCGTTGCTCAAATACCACATGTTTTCAATGCCAAAAACAATATATTATTACTGAACAAACCACGTGTAAAAGAATTGAACAAACTAAAGGAATATACGAGTTTGATAAGTTTATTCAATGTGCTGAATCGAATTATATAAAAGAAAGCGAATGTTTAAGTTGTGAAATAGAACATTGTACTTCTTGTTTAGAAGATTTGAACACCAATGAAATAAAGTGCCTTATATGTGAACACAACTTTGTATTAAATGGCAACACATGCGAACAAAAAGAACAAGCTTTAACTTCTTCAAATTCGTTTGTCACTTCATGCAACAGTGGATATTATTTGGACAATGAAACCAATGAATGTCTACAGTGTAGTAACGATTCATCTTGTTCTATTTGTGACCAAAATGAATGTATACAATGTGCCAATGGGTTTGTAAAAATGTTTGAAAAGTGTATAAAAGTCGACCATTGTATTTCAATACTGAATGGATTTTGTCACATATGTGAAGGTGGTTTTATTACAAATAAAACCACGTGTTTTCAAAAAGTAGAGAATTGTGTAAATTATAATTTGGAACAATGCGTTGAATGTGAAAATCCATACATTTTATCAAACAACACATGCAACAATTATACTGAAGAATTAATGGAATCAATGAATTGTGAAGTGAGTTGGGATTTTGGCTGTTTGAGGTGTTCGGAATCGTTTTATTCATCGAAATATAAATGCGAGATGTGTTCAGATACTTGTGGTGAATGTCTATCTTCTTCTGAATATTGTATTTCATGTAATCAAACAACGTTTCTTGTGAACAACAAATGTGCATCAAATGATGAATTGAAAGAAAAATGTCAACAACTATCCATAGTCGGCGGATGTGCAAATTGCAATGATGGATATTATCGAGTCAGTTTTTCTTGTGAGAAGTGTCTTCCAGAGTGTGAAACATGTTTGACAAATACAACATGTTTAACGTGTAATTCAGAACATTTTAAGACTTATTCAGGTGTTTGCAAATTAAAGAATGAGACACTTGGATGCTCTGGAAATATTGATAGTGAGTATGGGTGTTCTTCTTGTGAAGATTGGTATTATCTAGAAAACAAAGAGTGTCACAAATGTTCAGACAATTGTGAAAAATGCAAACAATTTGGGACGTGTGAATATTGCACCGACAAATATGTTTTAGACAAAACACAAAAATGTGTCTTGTTTTCAGAAATCACCAACTGTGTTGAATCTCGTTCTTCAAAATGCACCAAATGCACTTTTTGGCACATACCAAGCGAAAATGGTTCTTCATGTGAAACACAAGCGGTGTGGTGGTTCATTGTTTTGGTTCTTCTGTTTGTATTCTTTGTAGTTTTTGTTGTGATCGTTGCACTCTATTTTACAGTGAAAAAGATGATAGCCCACAAATTGAAGAAAGAGCAAGAGAAAACAGTTTGTGTATTTAAGATGTCACGCAGTAACATTCGTTTCATTATGAAACTTTCATCATCTCTTTGTTCAAACAAAAGAAAATTAATATTCCCAGACAATGAAAATCAAGAGATTTGTGTTTGTCAAGAATCCAAAGAACTTCTTTGTATTGGCAATTTGACAAAAGGACGAGTTAAAGTGCAACTCAGTGCGAAAACTGGATGTGAGAAATACACCATACGTACTAACCCCGAGTTAATCATTTTAGAAAAGGGAGAAGCTTGCGAATTTGAAGTTTATGTGACGCCACTGTGTTCTTTCACAACAGAAGAAAAGATAGTCATATCATACAGTAAATCTAAAAGTCACAAACACTCACAAGTCACTTTCCCATTATCTGTCACAACAATTCTTTCGACACGTCTTGACCCCGATGAGCTTTTAGAAACTGAAAAAATAGGTGAAGGTTCATTTGGTGTTGTGTATAAAGGCACATTCAGAGGAAATTGTGTTGCTATCAAGAAAATCAAAGATGTGAGTGGTGATGAAAAAATAAAAAGTGAGTTTGAAGCCGAAGTTGACATGTTGGACAAGTTCAGAAGTGGTTACATCATTTATTTCTATGGTGCCGTCTTGTTCAAAAACCGCTTTGCACTTGTCACAGAGTTTGCTGATTTTGGGTCGTTGAATGATTTGATGCAACGCAAGAAGTCAAGTGAAGTAGACATTAAGGTACGAATTAAATTGATGTTGGATGGTGCTAAAGGAATTTATTATTTACACGAAAATGGGATACTACATAGAGACATCAAACCAGACAACGAGTTGGTCTTTTCTTTGGATTTGAATGAAAGGGTGAATGGGAAGTTGGCCGACTTTGGGAGTGCAAGAAATGTGAATATGATGATGACTAATATGACTTTCACAAAGGGTATTGGAACACCTATATATATGGCTCCTGAAGTGTTAAACAAAGAAAAATACAAAAAAGAGGCGGACGTCTTCTCATTTGGGATGACAATGTATCAGACTTTTAAATGGAATAAAATATATGACAAGACAACGTTTCCATGGATTATTGCAGATAAAATATGTAAAGGTGAAAGACCATCGCTAGACTGTATCGACGAACGTGTGAGAAATTTGGTTGTCTGTGCATGGGAACACGAAAAAAGCAAGCGCGAGTCCATCCAAGTTATTGTTCAAAGAATTGAAATGATACTCAACAACTTGTAATTCATATTTAATGCATTGCTATTTTTTGTTATTGCTACTTCTATTTATAAAAATAATTTGTATTAAATATTAATTATGTGTAAATATCAACAAGAGTTGTTTGATTGGAAATGAATTGTTAAACAGTTGCATGATAATGTTGGTGGTATTTGTTTGTGTGTCATTTACAACATAATTTCATTTTAATCTCATTAACTATGGTTTTTATTTAAATCATTTTTATAGACAATTCAGACTGAACCATAAAAATATTTGATAATAATTTAGGTTATGACATCTCATTATTTTTATAACTTTTAAATTGTTTTAATAATTCCGTGTTTGTTATAAATAATTAAAATCATTATCTTGGTAAAAGTGTAACAAATATATGACGGTTTCATTTTAATTACTTTTTTGAATAATAGCGGTATGTGTTGGGAAACAATTATCACCATTAAACGTGACACTTGATGGTATAGTCACACTACCAAGACTGCTACATCCATTGAAACATTCATCTCCAATTGATGTCACACTTGATGGAATTTCTATATTGCTCAGATTACAACATCCATCAAAACATCCTTTGCCAATTGTTATGACACTTTATGGTATAACTATATTATTCAGACTTCTACATAAATTGAAACAATAATTACTAATCAAAGTGATATTCGATGGTATTGTTACACTGCTTAGATTTTTACATCCATTAAAACATTCATCTCCAATTGACGTGACACTTGTTGGTATTAAAATATTGCTCAGACTTAAACATCCATCAAAACAATAATAACCAAATGATGTGACACTTGTTGGTATTACTATACTACTCAAACTACTACATCCACTAAAACATTTATCGTCAATCAATTCGATAGTAGATGGTATATTTATATTTTTAAGAGAACTGCATTTACAAAAACAACTATTGCCAAGTTTTAATATACTCGATGGTATAGTCAGAATACTAAGACTGCTACATCCATTAAAACAAAAATCTCCAATCGACGTGACACTTGTCGAAATTTCAATATTACTCAGACTTAAACATCCAGAAAAACAACAATCACCTATTGATGTTACACTCGATGGTATTGTCACACTGTTTAGATTTATACATCCAGTAAAACAACCCCTTTCCATTGATTTGATCTCCCATGACATCAACACACTGCTAAGACTACTATATTTATCAAACCTATTATCACCAATAAATGAGACACTCGGTGGTATAACTATATTACTCAAATTGCTACATTTACAAAAACAAAAATTACCAAATGATATCACACTTGTTGGGATTTCTATATTGCTCAAATTACAACATCCATCAAAACAACCAGAACTGATTGATCTGATTTTTGGAGGTATGATTATACTCTTTAATTTTTCACATTTCTCGAAACAATTATCTTGTAACGATCCAATGCATTGTGGTATTTTAAAACCATATACTTTTGTGTTATTTTTGGTATAAATCACATTTTTAAATTTGATGTTTAGACTACTGTTTTTGACAACGGTTCCGTAATCAACTTCGAACCATGCTATAATTTGGTAAAACACTTTCTTTTCAGTTACGCTTTTTCTTTTGTTTACTTCTTCATAATATTCATAATCACCATCCTCCACATTGACTATAAATCCATTCCCAAAATTTTCATTATATTTCTTCCATAAATGAAGTGTCTCGATATTTGGGAGGTGTTTAATTGTAAATTTGGTGATTGGAATTGGGTTGAAGTGAAACTTCTTCATGTTGTCATTGAACTTCTTGCATACAAACTCGAGATTGATGAAGTTTTTGATGGTATTAAAATACCCCGAAACTATCATCATGTGATAACTGTCAAGTTTGGACATTTTGGTACCGATGATTACTTGTGAGTTTAAATAATTATAATGAAATGATGTTTATATTTTTAACAAAAGTTTTATTTAAGGGATTCATGAGGATTGTTAATTTTTCTGAGGATGGTAAATATCTTAAACATAATTTCTTTCAATTTAGATTTTTTTTGCCTAAGATCAAAAAGGTATATTTTGAAACACACGATTTTCTTTAAAAATGCTATTTATGGATTTTTTGAAAGATGATTCTTTCAGTTGATTTTTACAAAAAAATAATCTACTTCTATTTTCTGATTTACCACAAGACTAACTTTGGTTTATATGAAAACATTTGACAGACATTTAAATTATCAAAAAAGTCAATTTTTTAATCAAAATCACAAAACAAATTAATCTAACAATTTTTAATCTTTTTCACAAAAAAAATTTATTATAAATCAATTCATGATATTTCAAACAATAAAAATTGATAGCAAATAATGTATTAATAACGTATATTCTATGCGATGACAATTTATGTATTTGCGCAAATTCAAAAAGAGAGGTTTTGGATATCGATAAAACAACGATTGATAAATAAACAAATTTTTTAAATTATCATTTTTGTTTTAAACGGTTTTATTTATATTTCAAAACATATATACACAAGAAATATATGTTTATATAATTATTTTTTATACAATATCAATTCTCAATGAAAATGTGTTCAATTTATTAATCAATTTTATATATTATTTGGCTTTT
>NW_004443670.1:119666-130282 GCF_000330505.1 Entamoeba invadens IP1 | reverse complement strand
CGCTGCACATCAACTTGTTCACAAAATACAACACAACACACAATCCACTCAGACTTCCTGGCGATGTTCTTGTGGTGTCGACTGCAAACATCCCATCGTGTGTGGTTGGTGGTATCATCTATGGCTATATCGGCGCTCTCTTCGACACCAACAAACGGACCATCGAGCGGTGGGTTTCTGCGCCACTTGGCACAACACTTCTCTTCACAACAACAACATTCATCCAAGACTTTCTCTTCAACGCGTCACTTGCAACACTGCCATCCCCTCTTACCACCTCACTCCCTCACAAATTCGCACTTCGCAGTGTAGCAGCCGCGTCTTCCGCAATCATCCCAAACTCGACACACAACACAAATGTCATTGCGTGGAACTCTCTCTTCCAAATTGGTTCCAATGCGGTCTTTGTCTTAATTGACCACTTCGTACGTTTTAATATCATTTCTTAAGAAAACAAACAAATACCAATCAATTGAAGTCAGTGCGTCTCCTGTGCGCCAAGCCACTGAGAAATCCGTTGCAATGCGTCTTCTTCCTCTCCATTCCCAAGTCGTGCGACTCGTAGATTCTTAGCTGTCAGCGGCTTCTTGTCTTCATCACATCTCTCCACATTCAACCCAGCACACACCTCAGGTGGACGAATTCCATAGTACTCGATTTTCTTTGGAGCTTCACCCAACACGTATTCAGCTTCTTGTTTTTCGCCTTCAACTTCCATTTCACTCAAATTCAGTTCTTCTCACTTATTAGTAAATGTACTATATTATAGTATTTGGTATAGTTTCTTTTACTTTTTGATGTGTCACATGTTATTTGGCTGTCAAATCGGGATCTATGGTAATATTACTATTACTATTTAATACTAATAAATAAACTACAAATATATATAATGATGAATGGCACAATAGCCGAGCAACTGTGCCACTCCTTTACCCAACGCGCTGAGGTGATTTTTTATTATTCATTTCGCGACCAATTTTCGCGCTTTTTTCCGAGTGATCCCAGGACGAATCCATATATGGGTGATATCTATTCCAAGGTCCCCACAACCACCGAGCAACATTACTTCTTTCAACTCTTCATAGTCTTTGTATGTTGTTCCATCACGATTTTGGACATGTGTTCATCGCAGCACATCCGCGTCGACTTTTCTATGGAAATTATAGTGACTAAGGTCTTTTACTATTTTATTTCCTTATTAGTTCTTTTATTAATGCTAGTCGATTCATATCAATTTCCATATGAAAGTGTGAAGAGTGCTGTGACTGATATAATTCTACTCTTTGTAGTGTGGCTGTCATTCATTTGGGAGGCTTTGAAGATCATTGAAATAGCAAAATCGTTATCAATGGTCTTCTTTGTCTTTCTCTTCCCACTCTTCTACACCGACACCTATTTGTGCTTCGTCAAAAACGACGCCTTTCTCTTCTGTTTCACACATTTTGCTATCGTGACGGCGTTACTCTTCCACGACATCATGTACTTGATGACTTCTATTAAAGTCGCTATTCTCGCAATGTCCCGCGACGTCTTCCTCTTCGTCTTCTTTGGAACAATTGCCCTCTTCAATGTCGATAAATCAGACGCAATGCCCTTGTTCTTATTGGGCCCAGCTATTCTTCTTGATGAATTAGCTGTGGTCGCTAATTTAGAAAGAGTCTACAAAACAGTCCCTTTGGCCTTAACTAAGCGACTCAATGTATATGGCGAAGTTGTTGAACAGTATTAACATATGTTTTGTGTAATCGTTCTTGTAAATCAAAATTTGCAATTAGTTCAATTGAAAGACTAAAAGTACTCAATATTGTGAACTGTTTTGAGTTTTAAAGAATAAAACGAGTATTATAATACTTCTTGGTATATTATAGTATATTATAGTATATTATAGTATATTATAGTATATTATAGTATATTATAGTATATTATAGTATATTATAGTATATTATAGTATATTATAGTATATTATGATATAATAATGACCAAAAAAATATAACAAGCACATAAATGATATAGAAAAGAAATAGTAAAGTATTAGTTTTCGTGTAATTGGTCGATAGAATCAGGGACATAAGGTTCTTCATCATCAGGGAAGAGAAGTTGCCTTAAATATCTTCTCTCCTCATTAAGAAACTTAATTTTTTGAGTCATCACAGACATGTTTGCCAAGAAGTTCTGTTTTTCAATTAAGGAGTTAATATATAACTGTTTGATTTGGTTCAATAAACTAATAGATCGTGTACGAATGTCCTCGGATTGCCGCTTTTGATTCAAAAACAACTCAGACACATCATCACTCATGTACTTCATTACACTCGAACACTCGTCGACTAAAAATTTGTTTAATGGTACAGCTAAGTCTGTTGGCAGTTCGATGCTTAGTTCCTCCTCAATTCCATTGAATGTCTGTTTGTTATTATTATTATATATATTATTATAAATATTATTATAAATATTACTAATATAACAACAAACGGAATTCTTTAATATGTAATTTCGTAGGATTTCAGTAAGATCATTACAATTTGAAGCTATCCAGGATTTCCAATATTCGTTTGCTGTATCTTTAGAGGGAGAGGTGACTTCATGAAAGAATTTAGAAACGTTTAATAACACGACCAATTGAGTCTGAGCTGCATTTTTCATAGCGGTCTCAATAAAGTCGTTGAAAGGGAGTGCGAAGACATAGACCATCATATATTTCATCATAGTGTGTCGCTCTATTTTCATCATAGTTTGATAGAGGACATTCCAACAGTATTTCACATATACGGGGACTATAACTCCATTCGTCAAGATAGAGACGACATCCTCTATTATCGACTTATAAGCTTTCATCTTCTTCTCACTCTTCGATGTCTGTGTGGTGTCTAAACCAACGTCTTTGATCTTTGACGCTTTCTTCATGTAGAACGATGAGAACTGTGCGTAGTAATTCTTCTGTGTGAACCCAATCAGAAATTTGTAGACTGACATGTATGGCGAGAACACAGCGTTGTCAAGTTTCAGTATAACATCCCGCTCTACACAAAATTTCAAGATCTCTGCAAGTTTATCATTCTCGTTATAAAACACCAAGAGCATCACGGCATTCAACTCTCTCTCTTCAGCTGTCACTTCTTGTCTTTGGATGTATTGGATTACAGCAGCGGTGATTTCGGGATTGAATGATAACAACATCTAGTTTTTTAATAATTAATATTATTAGAATTAATTTACTGTATTGATTCTGGTATAATATAGTATAATATAGTATAATGTAGTATAATATAGTATAATATAATATAATATAGTATAGTATATTTATTATGTTTATTATAATTATGATAAATATACTATAATTAACAATAATAATGACAACAAACATCCTTCCAAGCGCCTTGAGAGAAGAGTGGTGTTTCCTTTCTTAAAAATTCGTTTGGTTGTTCCTTAATAATCATTCTGGGAGTGATTTGACCGGAAGATCTTGAGAAAGAAGAGCGTGGACTTTTGGGTGAAGTGAAAGACCTGCGAGAAATTTTTTGCTTTGAGTCTTCGTGTGGAGAAGAAAGTGAAGTGACTGTGTTAAGAGAGCGTGGCGTAGATAAGGCGGATACTGTGGAGAATTTTGAGAGCAGACGTTTGTCTAAAGAAAGTGATGGCGAGTTTTTTGAGACTTTGAGATGGGGAATTTGCTGTTTCGACATGTCTGAATTGGAGTTTAATGTTCAAATGAAAGGGATGGGTATGGTATATTTATAGTATTTTTATAGTTGTTTTTATATGTATTTAACTATATGAACAAAACACGAATAAATTAGTTTTACATGAATGGATTGAATTATTGAGCTTTTCTTTTTGGTGTTTAGTTTTCTAATAGTTATGTTCTCATTTGTTATATAGTTTATCAATGATATAATAAGATTGTGTTTATTTGAAAAACAAAAAAATAAAAATAGGATAAGAAATGTTTTTAGAAGTAAAATATCCTTTACTCACAAAAATAGTAAAACGCTTGTTTTACTTTTTTTGATAACTAGAATGATACTAAGAAGAAACTACACATAATAGTTTATCAAATATAACAGAATTATAAATCGAAAAAAATTTTGATAAAACGAAGAAAATCAGAACAATTGAGGTATTAATAACTTTAAAAAATAAATACTTTTTAAAATTATTAAATTTTGATTGAACAAAGATTGAGAAGAACGGAAAGAAACAACATTTAAACGGCAAAAAAAATGGAAAAGTAAAGATGGCAGAGAACGATTTCTACCTTAAAAGGTTCAACATTTCGGTGAGTGCTGTGAAAAAGTGGTTTGAAAAGTTGGGGAATGAATTCCCAGAAGAGCTGAAGAGCGAAAATGTGGTAGAACTAATCGAGATACCACTCAGTGACGAGAAGAGCGTAGTCGTCAACCCGTTCTTCATTTGCGAGATGAATAAGCACAAAGTTGTCAAGATCGTCCCACACATGGAAACACTCAAACAATTGACTCCAAAATACACTGAACAACACAATCCAACTTACACATTTAACAGCAAATTTTATGAGATGAGTAGAGGCTTGATGTATCAACGCGAAGTCTTTCCATCAAACAACAACGACGATCCAGTGTTCGAAAAGGAAGAAGCAAGGATGTTGGTGGCGAATCGAGTGATCAGAATACTCAGAAAAGACTTCATCAGAATCGAAGACCCAAAAGAGGGTGGCCCCACACACAGATGGAAAATCGGGCAAATTCCAATTGAACTATTCACACAACTCATCGACTGTTTGAATGAGGTTCTCAACACTGAGCCGATGATCGTTCCAATCTCACCACCAGCGTTCGTGATCGGAGATTTGAGTGGAAGTTATGACGATGTTACGAGGATTATGTCGGCACTGCAAATTGTCCCAACAGGTACATTTGGTCCATGCGCCGTTGTTTTGGTTGGAGACTACATCCCGTTTGGACCGCACCCTCTTGAGGTCTTTGCTATGATCGCAGCGATGAAAATTTTGTGCTCCAAAAACTTTGTGCTCCTGTCACCACAATATCCGCTCAATAATTTGCCAAATGAGATGAAACCGTGTTTTGAAATAATCAAAAAGAAAATAGTTGATGAGTATGGAGACGATAAGTTGTACGCAAAGATCACACAGAGCATATCAAATTTCGGATTAGCAGCGCTTATTGATGGGAAAATTTTGTGTGTTCACATCGGGCTGCCAGTCAACGTTGCTCTCTCCTCTGACATGGTTGCCGAAATGAAAAAAATATCAAAAAGAACGTACGAACCGCCTGTCCAGATTGTGGAAGAAGGTGATGAGATGCACCCAACCGAATTTCTTCCCGAAGATTTGGTGATAAGAAACACAAAGTGCAATTTCATCATTCGAGGCGGTAAGTCATGTTCGCAGTTTTTGTCAAAGCACAAACACATGATTTTTCTGAAGAGCAATTGTCTAAACGAGCCGTCGAAAAGAAACGCTGGTGTTCTGGTCGACAAGGGGAAGATTCGTGTACTGATCGTTTCCAAACATTTCAATGGACTTGACAGCGACGTGATGAGCTCTGAATCGTGCTGAGGCTCAATAGTGTGTAACTTGTTTTTGGACACAATAAAATGAGAGAACTGTAATTTTTGGTTTCTGGCTAGAATTGATAAAAAATAACAAAAAGAAAAAAACACTCTGGTGTTCACTAAGAAAATTCATTGATTGTTGTTATTCTTGATGAACACCCCTGTAGTCCAACCAGACAACTCATCTTCAGACTCCGAAGAGGGACGTCACAAGGAGAGCCCTCTACCAATTGACGACGAATCGCGTCAGACGTTTTATTTGATATCATTGTTAGCAAAGCACTGTTGTGTACGTTTTATTGTGACACACCCACTACAGTCAACTCTCGCAGTCCCAAAAATCCTCGAAATATATATCAACGACGAGACAATCAATTTCCGTAAATTTATCGCGTCACTCTACGAGACCGAGCCGTCACTTCAACAACTTCTTACAACAACTAATAACTACATTTTAGACTTACTCCCAACTTTTGGGTACTCAATCACTATTTCTACATGCGGAGGATTTGACCACATCGAGTCGGTCGAGAAAGATCAACTTCTTGTCGCGAGCGATGTTGAAGTGAGATCGGTGGGAGACGCGTTGAACAACAAATTCTTAAACACAAAAGATACAATTGAGCTCTCTCCATCAACACAGTGTTTGTAGCGACTTGCTAAAGAATGCACATGGCTGTTTTTAATCTTTTTTTGTTAGTTTTGTTGGTATGTTTAATTTACGCCCATCTGCACTTTGTCCTAAAATTTCAAGCCGTTCTTTAATTTGCAATTTTTATACATTAATGTAGTAACTGAATCGTTCGCTATCATTTTTATTTTGGTGGCATCAAATTGCTACAAATAGTGCTTTCAACAGATTATGTGTTTCAGCCAAAAACAATAATTGAGAAAAAGTTTAAGTGAAGATCAATATCATATCTTTTTCTATATAAATACCCAAACCCAATAATAAATATTTGTTATTACGTTTGTAAAGTATAATATCATACAAGTTCAAAGGAATTGAATCATCCAATAATAATAAAAGTTGTTGGGTAATTGAATAACAATAACAACTTTCAGTATAATCTTTTTATGTTTAATTTGTTTAAAAAATCATAAAATACAATTTCCATAACTTTAAATTATACAATTATTAATCCTATTTTTTGTCTGTTAATATTAAGTCTTTTTGATTGAATGCGTAACACCAACTTTGTGTTCATTTCAAATATTTGAACATTTTTGTAATTTCTATATTAATGTATATTTAAGAAAGTTTCAATACTATTTTAAAAATAACATGTTTACTTTTTGGAAAATTGCATGTACGTTTTAGTTTATAATTTGCATGTTTGTTGATCATATCATTTTTTGTTTTGAACAGTTCCACAATAAACCAATTATCTATGTTATTTTTGTGATAATTACAAATAAAATTATTAATTATTTTAAGGAATGACCTTCTTGAGTTAACAAGTGTTGTATTTTCATTTTTATCAATTCATACAAATGCAAGGTTCTTGATGTTGCACGTTTCAATAAAAGATTTAAAATTTACTTTCATCATTATTATTTTGTTTAAAAAATGGGTAGTTTTTTTAATCCGATTAATGCATGTGAATATAAATATAGATTTGATGAAAAAACAACCCTTTTGCAATTTATGGCATACTTTAATAGAAACGTGAATAATATTTACTTTGCTGTTTTGAATATGTGTGGATGGGATATACATTAATCCTTTGTTTGTCTTTCCAAAAAACAATCATGATTAGAATGGTGATACTTAGTTGATGAAACAACATTTTTATGTTCTTAATAAAAAACAGTTTTGTGCTCTTTGAAATTTTCTAGAATGGTTCAAGTTTTTACTAAATTAATATTCAATGGAAAAAATTAACAAATTAAATTATCACAGTTATTAGGTATTGAATTCAGGCAAATTTTGATCAAAAATCACAGAAAACCGTCCTGAGTATGGAAATCAATTTGTGTTGCTTTGAATTTGTAACATTTTTATTTTAGTCACAAACTGAAAACACTTGGTGTTGGTTCTTTGGGAAAATAAATTAATTATTTGGCAAACAAACCCCAAGAATTCAATTATGCGTTTCCAATTAAATTTGTTATTGGATTGCATGGCTCGGAGCAGTCTTCTCCTTCAACCATCTCTTCGCCTTCGGGACTCTCTGTTCCCGATACGTCATGTGGAAAACAATCCAGTGAGTTTCCTGGCTCAAAGGAAGCTCTCCCATGACTCAAGTAAGTCATCAGGTCTTTCATACTAGAGATTGTGACATCCCTAATTATTTTAGGTAAGTCCAATCTGATCTTCAACAGCTTCTCTATCCTTTCCACAGAGAGCTTGTTTATCAGTCCGCTGATCGTTATGACCACTGGAACAGTGGTCACACTTCGCAGATTTCTTGCACCTCGAAGCTTCTCGCAAAGCGTGTTATATTTTGACACTTTTCGGAAGTAAGCAGTGGCGAGGTTTTCATCTTTTACAATTGTGACATCAATCACATAACCCTTTTTTGCTTTATTGTCTTGCCAATAAATGTCGGGTCTTCGAGCAAAGCTTTGCCTATCATCACAGAGCAGATTTCTTTCGGCAATGACCACATTTTTTTCACCTTCGTCGTACATGTCTTTGGGAGGCACAGTCATTGAGGTGTTCTCATCTATCCTCTTCAGCCTCTTCAGCAGTACCATGTGGATTTTGTCACAGACTACATTGTGTCTGGCTATTTGAGACTTCTTGGTCATTGGACAACTCAGCAAGATGTGTCATATGTTGGCAATTTGATTTTTGCAATTAATTATTTGGCAAACATAATTAAAAGTATAACCAAAAGTTTATAAACAAATTGATTAATCGTACAATCGATACAACATAATATTACAATCAAAAACTATAATATGGCGTTGTAAAGCAATATATTTAACAATAACGAATTTTGATTATTAAAATGTTTTTCAAGAATCATTATCAAATGATTTAAATATCAAAATAATAATAATAATATATAGTAATATATAATAATAATATAATAATAATATATATTTGTTTATAATAAAATATAGCTTATTTTATTAAACTGAACAGACATAATTAAAAAGATTCTAAAAAAATTCTTTTATTTAATAGTTAAAAAATTAAAATTAAAATTAATAAAGTGAAAACGAGAAAAAAGGCATTAAAATTATTCAATGACTATACCTAGGGTCCGAATGACCAACTTGGTTATTTTGCCGAATTTTGGTTGGGTTTTATCAGAATGCAGACACCATTTTTTTTCACAACCAAAAACTGAAGATAAAACCTATTCAAAAACTTAAAAAGGGGTAGCTTCTTTTTGTTTCGAAAATAGTTAATAATCCAAAACAGCTCATTTAAAGAACCGAAAGAAACAAAACCTAATAATGTCTTTGTTTAAAATATAAAACACAAAACTGTCTCAAAAAATTATTATGAACGTTAACTCGCCGACGTACCTAATCCCCAACAAACCAATACTGTTAAAAAGAGCAGTGTTTTTGTTTTTTTGAAAAAAATTATATTATACAGTGTAGTTTAATTATAGTAAAATGAAAATGGAATAACGAGTTCAAATCGTAAACTAAAAAACAAATAAAATGTGAAAAAAATGAAAAAAATATAATTTTATGACAAAAAGTAAAAAATGGCAAAATAAGAATACTGGTAAAATATAATAACATTTATTCCAAAACAAATAAATATGTTTTTTATACACTAAACAAAAAAAACTATTGGTTTTGAGTTGAAATGAAATACAAATTGCAAAAGATACATGAACACATCAGTGATAATTAAAAAACACATAAAATATATGTACACACAATAGTCTTTATAAAAAATAAAAAATTTTCAAAAAAATCCATTATATTAACTGTGTATTTTTTCAGACAATACGATGTAGCAAGATTTTTGACCGTTTTGTCTCTCTAAAAATATATTTTTTTCATCTTTTGGTATTTACCATATTGTGAGTAATCTCTTGGAGAGTGTTTATCAAAAGAAATTAAAATATAACAAGCAATCATTAAAAACAGTTTTTAGTGTCAAAGCTATTATTAATTTAATAACAATTTCCCTCTACTACAAATAATCCACATATTTTTATATTGTTGTCTAACTTCTTTTCAAATATATGGACTGTTTAACCAATTGTTTGTTATTGACTCTTGATATTTTGATGTATATAATAGCACATTTTTAATAATCTATTGAAAGGGGCGTTTAAAATGAATAAGGTAAACCACAACTATATTTTTAATTTTCCAAACAACAAAAAACCAAACTTCTTTGTCTATCAATGCTATTTTATTGATTTATTTGGTATATATTTTTAATTTTTGTTGTGTTTTACGTTATGCGTAATTTAGCTTTTTTATTGTCTATAACAATGTATACTTTATTATAATTATTCTTTATATTCGGGTTGCTTGATAATCAATTACAGATGCATCGCTGTCTGCAAAAGCGATACATAATAAATTCGTTTTATTGTTATAATATTTTACAACTATTTCGACTCTATCATTTTCACTATGACACAGAAACACGTTATTCAATGGAAATAACACCACTGTTATCAATTTGCGTCATTCTCTGAACATAACCAATTTTATTTTTTTTATTAAGACTATTATTATTTATTTGTTTTGTCAAAAAATATCAATTTTCACGTTTGTTATGTGTGCTTTTTGTCATTTTCTTTAGATTTTATGAATACTTTTCTCGGAGTTGGCAGAAATTAGTTTGTCTCGATAAGATTAACTATATTTTATAAACAACCATTTTTATTAATTATTTGTATTTTTATTGTTATTAAAAATTATAAAACTTTCAAGCAGGACACAATAATAATTTAGATATTGAGACACTTTTGAAATTAAATACAGAAATTGAATATTTTAAAACTATAAGCTACTACCATAATCAATCTCAGTTGATTTTACACGTTGACACTTAGACACAGAAATTGATTGGTGGATTGAATGTGTAATTTTTTAACATTCGCTGCATTTTGTGGACTTCTTTAATATTTTAAGTC
>NW_004443670.1:98633-119566 GCF_000330505.1 Entamoeba invadens IP1 | reverse complement strand
ATGAACAACCATTTTTATTAGTCATTCTTTGTATTTATATATTATTAAAATTTATATAACTTTCGAGCAGGACACAATTTCAATTCAGATATTGAAACACCTTTTTGAAATTAAATACAAAAAATGAATTTTTAAAAACTATAAGTTATTACCATAATCAATCTCAGTTGATTTTACACATTGACACTTTCACATAGAGATTGATTCAATTTATGGGTGGATTGTATGTGTGACAATTTTTAAACATTTGCTGCGTTTTGTGGGTTTCTTTAATATATTTATAAGTTTAAATTTGTAATTATAAATAAATTGTTTCAAAATGCTACATTCAAGTTTTTTATTGTTGAATTGTGTTGTATTTATTAAATAATAAATCAAATGATTAATTTGATAACTTTCAAATTTGCTTTCTTTTATATTTGCCAAACATTATTTTCAATTACAAAATCAAACATCAAATGGTCGCAATTGACTGTTTATGGGGTAATACAACCACAACAACAAAACTGTGTTATGTATCCGAAACGTCAATTTTATTAACGGGAATATTAAAAAATTCAACCATTGTTTGGTTTTACAAGTATTTTTAATTATTTTTTGTTTTAATTAATGTTTTTAAAATGATATAAAATGTTTTTTATTTATAACAATAAATATTATATATTACAATAATTTGCTAAAGCCGACTTTTTCCACCAACTCTTTATTATCTTGGTTGTAATTTTTGTTCTGTTTTGCTTTTAAATTTTTATATAAAAAAATAAATGCACAAAACGATTTTTTGGTATGAAAAATAAAAATAATTCCATTATATGAATTGTTATTTATTTGTTTTTATCTGTTTTTTCAGGAAAATCACCTAATAACAATTCAATATTGTTTAAACAGTTTTGGGACAAATTTTTAAAAAACTGTTAAAAAGAGCAGTATTGGGTTGTCGGCGAGTTAAGGAAAAAAAGAGACATGTCAAAATTTTCAAAAAAGAAAAATCAAAATTATTGTTTTCAAACCAATTTATAAAATACATTTTGAACAAGTTGTGATGTATTGTAAAAATAATTTAAACAGCTTGTTTTATTAATTATAATTAATAGTTAAATTCTTGTTAAAAAAAATATATGAATTAGGTCAATTTATAATTAAAATTATAATACATAATAGTATTATTACCTGGTTGCTAGACACAGTCAATTCGACTTGAACTTTCAACAATCAAATTCTTTGTAAAACCTTTTGCTTTTTAAGTGGCGACAACCATTTCCTTCATCTCTTTGATGGCAACAACATTTCCTCGATATGTTCCTTTAAACACAATCCCAAAGCTTCCTTCTCTGAGTTTTCGAACTTTTTTCAATTCGTCTGGGTTAAGTGCTGTCGACATTTCTGACGCAAATTTTACTGGGATTTTTATCTCTGATATTTTGCCTTTGTTGATGTTCAAGACCGAACAAGTGATGTCAATAGTCTTCTCAAGTGTACACAGCGGATAAACAGCAACAGTTAATTCAACAGCACAACCTTTCTCGATACTCACTGGTATGGAAGGTTTAACATTCAACTCAAACTTTTCCTTGTCATTTTGTGTTGTGAATTGAATTTTCAATAAAGACGTTCTGTCGTTGCCAATCATAAATTTGCATTCGCCGTCTTTCTGAACTGCAATTTCGCCTTCAAAATGCGTTTTTTGAGTGCCAATATATATGGTATCAACTTCTTTCTTTTTTAAATCTTTCAACAAAAATTCGTTGACAGGTGACTTCCTTAACTTCTCTTCTTTTCTGTAATGAATATGTAAAAAGTATACAACTTATTGTTATAATAACAACTTTAAAAAATCAAAAATGATTGGAAGTATAATTGAAAGTACATTTGTCGTGTGAACACACTCGTCTCCATTTGGTCCAAATTTGTTGCTTACACTGTACTCACTGCATTGTCGTGTTTTTAAATCATACGATTTACTATTGCAATTGAATTCCATTTCACACATTGCAACTATTTTGATATCAAAACATATTGATTAATACATAAAGAGCACGTGTTATTGTCTGAACAAGTCGCACGCAATTTAACACACTTTGGGCATTTTAAATATTTGTTTTGATAATACCCATCGAGACACACAGCACACCCATATTCTGAAACCCATTCACAATTGTCAAGTGTTGTATTGATGACACACTTCTTGTCTTTTATTGTTGTAAATTCGACATATTGGTAATACCCACCTTTCACGTTACACTTTGCACATGTTGAAACGTTGCCAACACAATTTGAGCACTTCTTGTCACATTGAAGACATTCAGTACCAATTAGATAATACCCGTCATAACACTTGGTTCACCCCGTATTGCTGTTTTCTTTGCAGTACACAGTCTTCACTTCTGTATTGCAAACCAATACACCCTCATTGGAAGTTCTAAATGAGATTTGTAAATCATAATGAAGGCAGTTGCCTGATGATGTATACGAGCATAGCGTCGTTTCCATTGAAACACATTTTTTGTCATCAAATTTGTACTTCTCTTCACAAATTGCACATTTTGAAGTTGATAAGTCGACACTTTGGCAACGCGCAGTAGACATGTCAACACATTGTGTGTCACTTAAAATATAGTTGTCTTTACATAACATACATTGCACATCTAATATTTGTTATCATAACAACAGATTTGTAGTGGATTTCACTTAACATTTTGCATGAGCCGAGAATTAGATAATAACCTTTATTACACACAGTACATCCACTTGGCGTTGACACAAAACAATTTGATAGTGAAACACAACTTCCATTAACAAGAGAAAACCCATTTGAGAATATATAACATGTAGTCGGTGTTGTGCAAGTCAGACATTATCTCCACTCAACTCACATTTTAGTGGATATACTTTGTTCAAAAAGTATTTCGAATAACATTTTATACACAGTCCTTTTAATAATGCTTCATGTCTAACATCATCACTCCATAAAGTTGTATATGTTTTTGTTTGTGAATGTTTAAGGTATTTTTCACATTTAATTGTGTTGTAACTATCTAAATAAAAGGTACATTTTTGTGTTCGTTTCAACTATTGAACAAACACCATTTAAGTTGATTGAATTGAAACATTCTATACATCCAAACCAATTTGGTACTTCTGACAGTATTTGTGGTTCTCATATGACAGTGTTGAATCTAAATGATCCCTATACTCAAATGATTTTGTGTGTTGATTATTTGTTCTTGTTGTACAAGTCGAACAACTTGTAGTACACTCGATTCTGTATCCCTCCTTATCTATCAAATTTGTTGTTGTCAATCATTTCTTTGTTTTTCGAGACTCAAACTCCACGCCACTCTGGCAGCCAGAAAACCCCAAAACATCAATATCAATTGTTGAATTCGGTTTGTGGTCACATGAATAACACCCATAAAACAGATTGGAACACTTCATACTGACACTATGTTACACTTTGAATTCGTCGACTGGAAAGTCAATGTAATTTCCTTCAGTCTTGAATACCATTCGATTGGATTCGCAGTTTATTGCTCTTTTAATGCTCAATGAAATCGTTTTTGAAACACGTTTATTGTAATTATTCAACGCCAATCATATGGGGCATAATATACAATTCAATGATTTGTATATTGTGCTTGTATAAAATTATGCCACGTTTGAGCCGAGACATATTACATGGATGCATTATGTGCAACAACAATCAAAAACCATCGGTTTGGTGTTATCATTGGGTCTATTTTTGTGACATCATTAGTGACTTAACTGTTGCAGATTCTCTTGGTATTTCCCAAGCGCTGATATCAAACCGTACTGTATTTTTATAACTCTTCAAAACTCTACATGGAGGTGCTGCAAAAAGAAAATGTAACACAGTCAAGTCTGTTCGAATGGCGTCTTTGATGTTGGAGTTTCTCGTGTATAGTGTTGAGTTAGTGCTCATCAAAGAGATCATCCAAGGTTTTATCTCACTAAGGTCACAACCATTGAGATCTATGAAGAATAATCAACCATACTTGACTCCAAACCATTTAATCTGTTTATTTTTGGTGTTGTTTGTTTATTTGTAGTCTCAAAAAGACACTTTCGAGGCGTTTTCTGGGGTAAATGACGAAGTTTCATTATAGACTATTTTACCAACATTTCGAAAAACTCTTTCGGAGTCTATGCTTGTTGGTTGAAAAGAGAGATACTTCCTGGCAATATCATATAAATCGGCGTGTTTGTTTAGTTTAATACAGTTTTGCCAATATTCTTCGGGACTTTTACAGTTTTCTCCGTTTTCTATCGCACCACGATCTTCTAAATACAATCTAATTGCTTTATCAAATGGTGATTCTTCTAGTCTTTGTACTGCATCAGTTGTCATCATTGGAATTGCCCAATTGGCAAATTCAATATGAAAATTTGAACTCGAATTTAAAAAGGCGGAACTACTTTGTGGTGTTATATTACTTATGCCACTCAATTCAGCCTTCACTTTTTGAACACAGGTATTGATTTGTGTTTCAAACAAATCACCATCACCAGTAATAGGAAAAAAAGAAAGCTGCTAAAATATATTCTTCTTTTTGAGAAATGGCGCGCAGTCTTTTTTCGAATTCAGATCGAGCTATCATTTTCCAGTCCTTTCCAAAAATAGTCCCAGCTTCAATTTCCATAAAACCACTTTCCGATTCTTCTGCATAATCTTCATCTATTTCACTATGTTTTAATATACTTTTTAGAAAACCTTCCGGTTGGTAAATAGAAGAGGAAAATGTGTTCCAAATGTCTCTAATAGCTCCCACAACATAACACGATGTAATTTTTTGGTTCACCGCCAATTTGTTGTAAAGATCGTCCATTGCTTTTGTGAGTGAATACATTTCTTTGACCCCTTTCCACCCCTCTTCATTGAATTGAATCCCATTGTTCAGTTCTTTAACACTCTTCTCTCTTTTTAACAATTTGCTAAAAGAAAGGTAACATGAATTAAACCGCGTTTTCGTCTAAGTCGCAAGACATCCAGGCTCTTCACAATTTTTTTGAACACAACTCTTCAAATATTCTTTGTGTTTTTTGAGAAAATTGGAGTGTTTTGGCCAAAGAATTAATACTTTTCATGAAGGCTTTCATCCCTGGTATTTGTTTTATCACAGCAGAAAACAAATTATTCGACGTGTGTACAACACAATCTGTTTTGTTTCCATTTATTTCAGACAATTTATTGTTATTTGATGCCGAATCAGCAACAAAATGTATGTTGTTAACATTCAAATTTAAATCGGTAACAATTTGACTCACATACGTTTTAATTTCCTTTCCTGTATGTTCTACATTAAAAGGACTCACATTCAAAACTTCGTTGTGTGACTCAAATTGTTTATCGACATAGTGGAGAGTTGTTGTTATATAAGAATTATTATATTTACTCATAATATCTGTTGAAATATATCCTGATAGATTATTGAAAACGACATCTTCTTTAATTCTTTTTTTTGAGATCTCCTAGTTCTCTATCGTACAATTCAAAAAGACAAGTTGTTCTAAATGTTTTTTCGTCTGACAATACAACTGACTTATCAAGAAAATTCAGTAACTCGACTAAAAAGGGATTTCGAAGTTGACTAAAAGGAATTCCAACAGATGAAAAAATCTCATCAACATTATATTAACCTCTTTATTTCTTTGTGACATTTTTGGAAACAGTTTTCTCCTTTTTTCTTCATCTTTTAATTTGTCGTAATGTAAATTAATTAAATGATTTTTTGCTGATGAAGTAGACTGTGTGACCATGTTATAATTTAACATTTTGTTACAGAGAAAACATTTTATAAAAAAGGAACAACCAACACATGTGGGTTCTCCCTTTGATTGGTATTCACCGGGAAGACACTCGGCGTGTTCTTGGCATGGCAAATATACAATTTTCATGTAATTCCAAATAAATGAACGAATCATTATTAATTGTAGATCCAAACACAAAAAATATTATATAGTTTCATATTTTAGTATTTATTGTTTAAATAAATTATAAAAACAAATGTTTTATTTGTTTAGATAACAGTATATTTTAATATATATATTTATTCAAAATATCAAGTTAATAAGTAATTTATTTTGTGAATGTATTTGTTTTTAATAAAAATAATAACATTTTCATATTTAAATTTATAATTATTGATTATATTTTTATCATTATTTATTTTTTATATTATATAATAATACAAATAACTTATTTAATTAATAATATCGTTTGTTGTTTATTATAAATAATGTTTATAATTATTTTTATATTTTTTATAATTATTAAAATGAATTTTATTACTGCCACTAAACTCATTTAACCATTAAAAAAGTTTGGCCATTTTTCATTTGAAATTTTTTTACGATGAAGTAGTATATAAATTATGTGGATTTAGGGGGGACAGAATTTTATCTATATTTTCTAATAATTTAACTAAAATAGTGATGGGACGATTAATCTGAATTTTCACAAAATTCTGGATTAAGAGTTCCAATTATTTTTTTCATTTTTTATTTCCCTAAAATGAACACTGATAAAGAACAATATAAATTACAACACTATAACTGATACAGAATATATTAATATAACTAAAAATCAAATTTCTAAATTCTATTTCGGTAAAGATGACTATTCTCAATATATTAAAGATATTATGAATTATGTTATAAAACCTATAAAACCATATGCTAAAAATTTAATAGAAGCATATGACACGTCTGGTATAGGAAATAAGATGTTAGATTATAGTAGCGACTTAATAGATCAATACAAAACTAATAAAAAAGTTAATGTACCAGATACAACTTCTTATTCTAATAAATTTGTTGAACAATTAATGAATACTCAACGTAGTGATAAAGATAAGAAGAGTTTTAAATGGTTTTAAGATTAGACATGAAACATTAATTAAATTCATATTAGATAATTTATATTTTTATCATAAAAAATGAGTGTTTATAAATTACAATCAGATGATGCAAAATCATTTGATAATGAATCAGAATTTCTTAAATATTATGATGTCTTTCATCATAATAGAAATCTTCATTGTAGAAATGATTTAATATATCTTCATTTTCATCAAATTCATGATTTTTAATTAATAAGAATAAATATTCTAAGGCAGATTTATAAATTTTTAATAAATAATGTTTTCTATTAGAATCTTGTTTTATAACATAATTCATAATATCTTTAATATATTGAGAATAGTCATCTTTACCGAAATAGAATTTAGAAATTTGATTTTTAGTTATATTAATATATTCTGTATCAGTTATAGTGTTGTAATTTATATTGTTCTTTATCAGTGTTCATTTTAGGGAAATAAAAAATGAAAAAAATAATTGGAACTCTTAATCCAGAATTTTGTGAAAATTCAGATTAATCGTCCCATCACTATTTTAGTTAAATTATTAGAAAATATAGATAAAATTCTGTCCCCCCTAAATCCACATAATTTATATACTACTATGACAATAATCTTCTTTTTTTTACTAAATTTTGATTTTTTATTTTTTTGAAACTAAAAATTTAATTCGATTTTTTGTTTTTTTATGTTAAAAAGAACTTAAAAACAACACTTTTAAATTAAATAAATTAAAATAAGCTGAACTTAAAATAATGTCTCCACGTTCACTAATTAAGAAAAAATTATCTTTTTGAAACAAAACCTTGGAAATAAAAAAAATAATGGCAAAAAAATTTTCTTATTTTTGACGACTAAAAAATATGTGATTTTAGCGATCGGTCCCTCGGTATATCAATGACAATACCATCGTAAATTATTTTCAAAAAATCAAATAATAAAAATAAAATAATAATAACAATCTTTTTTGAAGAAAAAAAAAGTCGAATTTATGGATTGAATGGGTTATTATTTATTTTCAAATGGATTTTTTAGTGATACGGTTATAATTAAATCATAATTATTTACTTAATAAAAAAAACTGCACGTATGCGAAAATGGCTAACATTAATGGATAGAATTATTTAAATAATGTTTTTAAATAGTAATAAACTAATTATTTTAATTAAAATAAATAATTTATTATCGATAAAATGTTTAAGTTTTAATCAAATGTTTATAAAAAACAAATTATAATCAAACAACAATTATAAATATGCAATATTTAATTATTTGTAAAAAGAAAAAAATATAATAACAATTTAAATGTATTTTTTAATTAAATATATATTTTTAATAACTATGTATTGTACATAAAATGGAGAATTGCAAGTCTTGTTATTTAAGTTCATTTAAAAAAAATTTAATAAATTATTTCCTTTAATATCCCGAACTTTAAAAATAAACAACTGCACATCACTAAAAGAAATAGAAAATGACAAAATGTTGTGATTTTTATATTTTTAAACGAGGGGTTTCAATAAATATAATGTTTTGGACGAAAATAAAAAACAGTACTATAACAGAACTAAACATAAACCAATAAATATAGTTCATTATTGAAAGTAAATTCCATGAACGAGAAAACACATAAAACCCGGGTGTATATACCCACAAAGAATTCAAACTTATCAACAAGGCAAGATCTGACTTAACCATAGTGCCGATGTCTGAAGAGATGACGCTCGATCGGATGGCAACGTGCGAACTGGCACAAGCCCAAGTCAAGTTCATTTTTGTTGGGGAAATCAACGACTCCCTTAAAACCGCTATCAATAATTATCTCTCCAGAAACCACTTAGAAGTCTTTATGGTCGATCAAACATATCAAAACACACTAAAATATCTTGGAACGGATTTTACTTTATCAATCAACACGTGTGGTTTGTTTAACTTTGTTGTTGAAAAATATAAATAGTACTCATCGAAAGATAATAAAGAAAGAAAAACTATCAACACATCATTTTTCAGAGGAACTTCTGAGATATTTCTGGTGTACTGCCCAGAGAAGGAAGAGGGGAAAATGCTGGAATGCTGGCTTAAAGAAGTCAAACGATATACAGAAGACATCCCGCGTAAGTTCATTGCACTTAAAAAGACAAAGCCCGACGGAACAACGCTGGCAAATTTAAATGACATCGAACAGGTTGTGCTTGACCCAAATAACGAGGAAAGTTGCTACATGGCCATCAACAAGGAGGTCGAAACAGCACTTTTGTCAGATGTCAACTTTGAAATGACACTAGAGAATCCAATGCTCCCTGACGAGGAAGAGCCAAGACGAAAGTCGCAGTGTTGTGTTGTTGTATAATTTCTGATGTTTATGTCAATGATGTATAGGTTTTGTAATTGTTTATAAATATCTTCATAGATCATCAAGCTACACAAACAGCTGGAATTACTCTATACGTATTCCTTGTTCAAAATTTTCAACTCGTTGTTTTTGCATGGGGCCACAACTTTTTGTGGAAATTTTTTCAACAACATTAACACCATCGCTACTCATTTTCTCATCACAGTAAACCTCATCTTGTTCTGATGAACTCGTGTGATATCCAACTTTTCTTGGCAATGAATGATACGGGTAATCCAATGGCGTTATAATGAGTCTTCTATGGGGTTCTCCCAACAGCTCGACCATTTCTTTGAATGCCTTGTTGATCTTTTTCCCTTGTTTGTCGAAAACAAAAAAGATGAGTTTAACGTCGTCGCGCAAAATGTACGTTTTGTTCTGGTTGATCCACGACCTCATTGGTCCTACTAAATGCCTTTCAACCCACTCTCCGCCAATAAAAATCTCATTGTATGGCGAGAAGTCGATTGAATCAAAAACAATGGGTATGTTACTGAATGTCTTCCTCCCGTCTTGCGTGAGTTGTGGCCGTTTGATTCTTTTAGTGGTCTTCACCTCATAGATATCTGCTCTCACGTCCAGAGCGATTTTATGTGCAATTTCACCAATCACTGAATTGCTGTTCGAATAGTACACCACAAGTGGCTTTTTCTCCATCGCACCTCTCCATTTTTCTCCCCTCACATATTCCTTCATTCCGTTTTTTCAATCACATTCACTCAAATTCTGATATAGTTGTTTTATTAATTTTTATAAATGAATTAAATAATTAGTAAAATTAATACAATAATTACATTTATAATATATCAAAAACAATTATTATTGTTAGTTATTATTATAATTATTAAAAAAAATAGTTAGATTTTAATAAATTATTAAGTAGTATTTAAAAATTATATAATTAATATCTTTTACTAATATCAACTAATATAGTTTTAAATTAGTACATATTAATTAGAATAAACGAAATGAATGTTTTTATACATTCAATGAAGTATATATAGTTCAACTGAACTAAATATACGAAAACATTTAAAATGGAATATTTGAATTCATTGCTTTCATATTTATCATCATCGAGTTGTAGCACATCAGAAGACATAAAACTGATTGAGCATATGAAAAATCGGACATCAGTAGTTGGGTGTTTAATGTGTGGGTGCGAGATCTTACCCCCAAGTGAGTATTACAATTGTAGTGTCTGTGATGATGGCTTTCATAATATATGCCCGAGTTGTATTCAATATGCAAAAGAAGACACCTGCCACAAATATTATAAAGAGATCTTACCATATGCATTAAACAATTTCAAAGCAATATCAGCTCCCACTTATTCGACATGTCTCTTGAATATTATACATTTGTATGAGGAAAGGCGATGTATAGGGTATCGACTGTTCTGTGGACAAGTGTTGGAAGATTACAAGTGGCTTTCATACAAACAAGTTGGCATGTATGTGAATTCCATTGTAAAATTTTTGAAAGAACATTCCATTGAAATAAACAGCGAAATTATTATTTGCGCCGATTGTTGTCCAGAGAGTTATATAATATTAATAGCATCACTTATAGCTAACATGATTTGTATACCTTTACAACACACTGTTTCTAAAGAGCAATTTGAAAGTGTTCTTTTAAAGTGTCACTCTCCTCTTCTATTTATTTCTAAACATCTTCAACACGTGTTTTCAAAGTGTCTCTCTCAATTTAAATTTGTGTTTACAGTGGACGACTGTTATGAAGCATATGACGTTAATAGTAAAGAGCCTCAAACGAAGACATATCCGCCACTCTCTTCTATTCTATTTTTAGACGAAAAAGAGGAGACTTTAGATATCGATCAAACCAATATTAATGACCAAACACCAAGACTTTTGCTATCTACAAGTGGGTCTACTGGCATCCCTAAACTGGTGATTGAGACGGAAAAGATGTTAAAAAGTCAATTAGTAGAAACCAAAGGAAACATAGAAACTATAACTGTCTCGTTTACTTTAATACGACAATTAGGAAATATTTTGAGTAAAGGGGGAGCAATAGCATGTTATAGTGGATCTTTAGAACGGTTAAGAAAGGACATTTTATTAGTTCGCCCGACGTTCTTTGGTGCAACTCCGTCCTTTTGGAATTCGTTGTACAGTGAATTTAAAATAGAAAAGGGCTCATTGAGCGACCCACTTTCTCTTGAGACATTCAAAAAGAAAAAAGTGCTTGGCAACCGGTGTAAACAAGTTTTGATAACTGGAGCGAAGAGTTCCGATTACATTAAAGAATTTCTCTTTAAAATTGGATTAGTAGTAACTGATGGATATGGTACCAGTGAGACTGGATCACTCATTAATATGACAACAGGAAAAGTGAATGAAGGCGTTGAATTAAAACTCATTGACTGCGAAGAAATGGGATTTTATGTGACGGACACCCCACCCCGTGGAGAAGTCGTCGCGAAGACTCAAACGATGACGACGGGATACTTTGGAGATGATGAACTCACAGAGAAGATGTTTACTCAAATTGATGGAGTGAAGTACTTCAAGACGGGGGATGTTGGGATGATCGAAGACGGAAGAGTCAAAATTATTGATCGAAAGGCGTTTTGTTTTAAAACACAACAAGGCGTTTTTGTGACGCCAACGGTTATAGAAAATGCTTTGATTGGAGTTCTTGGGATCGAACAGATTTTCGTTTTTGGGGGAATAGAAATCAATGGAGTTATGGGTGTAGTCTATCCAACTGTAAATTCTCCACTGCAATATAACGACATTTTAAAGAATATAAAAGAAAGAAGCAAAGAAAAACAAATGAAAATCTATGAAACGGTGAGTAAAGTAATTATAGCAAAAGATAGATTTGGAGTCGAAAATGGATTATTAACTAGTAATGGTAAATTGAACAGAAACAAATTACTAGAAAGATATAAGAAGTATAGCTTTTGTCTTGGATTTGTTATTGTGGAAGCTGAAGAAGAGACGGCTATTCTTCAACAAAGCGAAAAGGGCGAGGAACCGGCACAAAACGAAAAATGTGAGAGGGGCGCTGTATCACAGAAAATGGAAAACATTTTGAGAAATTGTGTGAAAGGAATTGAAAAGGTGAAAACTATTGAAAGCGTTTTGGAATACAAATTGACGGATTTTGGCGTCGATTCTATTTGTATGGCTTTGATTAGTAAAAGTATACAAGACGCCTTTGGCGTCTCCATTTCGGTTCTTCTTTTATATAAAATGCGTAATATTAAAGAAATAGAAAATTATATCAACACAGGGACTTTTCTTGAAATTGAAGAAAATTGGGAAAATGAGATCACCAAACATGTGATTCCCTATAAAGCAATTCCAGAAGTTAATTTGACTCCAAAACGAACAATTTTGTTACTTGGCGCAACGGGTTTTGTTGGGAAATTTATACTAAGAAGTTTGTGTGATATTAAAGAACGTGTGATTTGTGTTGTGAGAGGACAAAACGTGAAACGGCGTCTTTTGGATATTTTCAATGAAATAACGCAATTTGAACCAAAAGAGAAAAGAGAAGAAATAACACAGTGGTTTGAAGAGCAAGTGACTGTCTTAAGTGGGGATGTGACTCAACCCAATTTTGGGATTTCAAAACTATATTGTGAAGTTTTACAAACCATAAAAGTTATTATTAATTCATGTGGACGAACACATATGTTAGAATCCTATGACAATTTATACCCACAAAATGTTATTCCCATGACAACTTGTGTTACGTTGGCACAACAAAATAAAGCATTTCTAATACAAATATCATCGTTGAGTTGTTTGAGTGGGTCTGGCATTAATGAAGAAGTGAAAGATGTTCCAATGACCTCTATTGATCGATTAAATGGATATGCACAGTCGAAGTTAATAGCAGAGAAAATCATGTTAAAGAATGAAGGGTATTCAAAGTGCATTATACGTCTTGGAACAGCAGGTTTTGACAGAGCAAGTGGTGTTGCAAATCTTCAAAGCAAATACATAAGACTCATCAAAAGCATTCTAAGTAGTAATAAAGTCTGTTATGAAGAGAAGTCTCCACTTCCTCTCGAAATCCCTTTTGTGCCAATCGATTACTGTGCCGAGTGCGTTAAAAAGATCATTCAAATGTACTTTGACAAGAAGATTCAAGAAGACAGTGTGACTTGTTACCATTTGAGTTGCCAGAGTTATACTACATTGGAAGAAACACTAAAATCGGTTCAACTTGAAAGAGTGAGTCCAGATGAAATGAAAAGGTATTGCTGCGATTTCGAGAAAAAAGATTTGGGAGTGTGCCCATCTGTTAAAAACACTGTTGCACTTTGTGGAGAAGTCCCAAAATACTCACAACTGGAATTTACTCGCTTTTTAACATGGCTGAGTAAACAAGAAATATAATTAATTTCTTTGTTATTTCATAACATAATCGTTTTTTATTATAAACAGTATTTACATTAAAACCTCCCAAAAGTAGTACATTTGAAGAGCGGATTCTCTTAAGAGCGGGCAATTTTAAAACTGAAACTATAAAATAAAGTTCTCTATAAAACCGTATTTAAAGTTTGATTGGCTAAAAATGCCCGCTCTCGAGAAAACAAAATTACCACACCCTCCCGCTCTCAAGAGCTTTTACTGTATTTGGTTGCTAATTTGTTATCTTCATTATTAAGTAGTGGTTTATTAAGTGTTATTTTCATTATAAACTTCAAATATTTGAAATTAATCAAAAAAACAATGAATTTAGAAATCTATTTGTTCTGTTGTTTTTTTAATAACAATCATGAATAATACTTCATTTATTAAAACACACTTGTTAAATATAAATGACATAATAGTTGAACACCAAGACCATTAAATATAGGTTGGTAACAATGTAAAGAATTGTTATTTTCAAATAAGATATTCAAATATATCAAAATAAAAGATTTTAATGCGATTTTATGAACAAATCAAATGTTTCAATGAATTTAAAAATTGAATGTAACATGATAATAAAAATAAAATAAATCATTTTTATGAATAAGAATAAATTTCATCTGGTCAAATCAAAAATGACCAAGTTGAGCAGTTATCACATGATGATAGTTTCGAAACACTTTAATACTATCAAAGACTTCATCAATATTGAGTTTGTATCCAAGAAGTTCAATGACAACATGAAGAAGTTTCACTTCAACCCAATTCCAATCACCAAATTAACAATCAAACATTTCCCAAATATCGAGACACTTCACTTATATAATAAAACTGATGAGAATTTTGGGAATGGATTTATTGATAATTTGAAGAATGATAATCATGATTATTATGAAGAAATTAACAAAAGAAAAAGCGTAACTGAAAAGAAAGTGTTTTACCAAATTGTTGTTTGGTTTGGTGTTGGTGTTGATGTTGTCAATAGAACTATTTCCCCAAACATCAAATTCAAAAATGTGATTTATACTAAAGATGATGTAACAAAGTTTGGAAATAAAATACCAAACTCTGTCAAAACAATTGATGACTATTGTTTTAATAGATATAATAAATTAGATTGTATAAACATTCCACCAAATGTCAAATCAATTGGTGACCACTGTTTCTGTAATTGTTTAAATTTAACAAGTGTTACTATTTCATCAGGCGTCAAAACTATCAGTCGTTCTTGTTTTTCTTATTGTATTCACCTCCTCGAAATAAAAATACCGCTAAGTGTCAAATCAATGGCTGATGATTGTTTTTATAATTGTTACAATTTAAGCAGTGTTGAAATATCAACAAATGTGACATCAATTGGTAATTGTTGTTTCTTCGGTTGTTGTGCATTAAGTTATGTGACTATACCAAATAATGTCTTATCAATGGGTAAAGGGTGTTTTTTTAACTGTTGTTTTTTGGAGACGATTTCAATTCCTTCAAGTGTCACTTCGATTGGTATTCAATGTTTTGGAAATTGTTCTCAGTTAAATAGCGTGTATATACAACCAGGTGTTGAACAATTTTATTATCAATGTTTTGGTGGATGTATTCAATTGACACATGTTGATATACCTATAAGTGTGACTTCAATTGGTGATAAATGTTTTTTCAAATGCAACAGCTTGACAAAATTAATTATTCCATCAAGTGTTGTTTCAATTAGTAGTGATTGTTTTCCGTCAAACACTTTAGTGATACAAGAAAAATGATTTCCAAAAATAAGTCATTAATTTCAATTAATTAATTAATTAATGATTTTAGTCTAACTTAATTAAATACTTGATTAAAAGTTTTATATGACAATTACAACTCATGTCAACTTTGTTTTTTATTTACATACTTATATAACACTATTTCTATTATTTTCTTTTATGTAAATATTTTATAATAAAGACAATTTTTATTGGTTCATTTAATGGTTTTATTTATATTTTGTTATAACAATTACATTTTTAAATTTATAAAAAAATATTAACCAGTTTTTGTATTTAAATCAATTGGTGTAATAAACTGGTTATTTAAATTATTATTAAAAACTTGATTTTAAAGATGCAAATAAATGTATAATTAACCCAAAACGGAGTGTTCAATAAAAACAAATAAACCCAAATTATCATTTTGTTTTTTAATAACTTTAAAATGTATAGAAAATGAGATTATTGAACTAAACACTTAACTTGGGACTTATCTTTGTTTTTTGTATAATAAAACTTAAAACAGGAAACAACAAGTCGTTGTGGGAAAAAAAATTTCCAAAAATTCAATATTTATTAGATTTCAAGTACTATATAATTATTATAAATAAACCATATTTCTATTTTTATTATTAATTACTTTTAGGGGTTGTATAAAAATATTATTTTTATTATTATTTCGGCAATTGCATTATATTATAACTTTTTTCTATCTCTTTATAATACTTTAATTATAAAACAACTATTACAAACAATTGAATTTCAGTTGAAATGTATTTTTTGCAGAAGGGTTTGGGGTTATGATGAAAATATAAATACGTTGTAAAAAATGTTGTATAAATAATTGCTAATAATCCCGAAGTTTATTAATGACTTATAGTGTTATAAATCAATTAAAAAAAAATCAACTTATCAAAACATTCTGGTGTAATAACAAGGAAATGGCAACTGCGATTTAATTTGTTTTTTTTAAAGAAACAACCACCTCCAATGTTATATTATACTAATTTCATAATAATAATTAAATAGTTATCAAACTAATAACACAACAAAAACATGAAAAAAGTCCGAATGAAATACTTCTGAAATTAACGATAGCGAAACACTTTTTGAAAGTAACTATATCTTGTACACTTTTATTAAAACAACTAGTTTGTGTATAACTCTGACGGTTTGATGGATTTGGAGAATAAAAAGGGAAGCACTCATTTCACATTCATTCAATATATCATATGAGTGCTGCCAAACATGTTAACATTCACACATTTACCGACGAAACACCATCACTCCGAATATCTTCTTTAGACGACGTCTCAATGGCTTCTCTAGAAAACGTCAAATGTGATTGGTGTGACTCCCCATCACACACAAACAAACAAACTGATGACGAGAATGAAATGAGTGACGACGATGATGTCGATTTCTCTTTTGACATAGTCGATGAAGAGGACAAACAGAAAAACAGATCACCAACTCCATCTATGGAACAGATGTTATCTTATAACTAATTTGTATACTATCTTTTTATTCTATCCAATTGAAATAATAATACTATATTATTATAACAATTTTATTATATTAATAGAATATATTAAATACAGTACTAGATTTATTAATATATTATAGTTTATTTGTTGTTTCTGTTGATGTTTGAAATATGTACCAACAAATACTAGTAAAATAATTAAAATTGAATAGTATAAAAAAATAGAACAACACCAAGGAGTGGCTTACATACCCAACTTTCTTCTGTTCCAATGTCTTCTCTTGAAGTTGTAGTTCATGGTGTTGCCAGTCTTCATTCTGTAAAACTGTGGGACACCTTTGTTCTGTTTAATCTTCTTGCCCAACTTGATTTTGTACGAGAATCCCTTGTGTCCTGTCTACCCGTTAGTTGTATTTCTGATGTTGATACACTTAACAAACCATCTCAGAAGACTCAGTTAAAAACCCTCGATATTATCAGTTCAGCCTTTGTTCTCTTTTTACTATTTATTAATAGTTTTGTTACTATTTATTAAATTACTTACAATATCCCGACTTTTTGGTATTATTATAACAAATTGAATATAATTGAAATTATAGTATCATATAGTTAAAAAATTATATATGTATAATAATTAAAAATAATTAATGATTAACTATAAAGTATACTATGATATAAATACCTGCACTATTGAAGCTTGACTTGACAATAAAAACATGACAGAACCACTTGATATAATAGATGGTACAGCCCGACGTCTACTCTGTGATGATAGTCTCCAAATACTTTTCAACTGTTGAAGACTTCAAGAGATTAGTCTTTGTGTGTCGAAAGATGAAGGAGATTCCATTGATGTTTCATTTCAACCCGGTCCAAGTGGATCACAAGACTCAAAGGATCTTTCCAAATATGGAAACCATTTACTTGTATTTTCCTTTAAATGAAGAAGAAGAAGGGAGTGATGAAAAACTCGATACAATAGATGATAAATATAAAACATTAGAATTATATAATAAAGTAGTAGTTTGGTATGAAATTGACTGTGGTACATATGAGAAGTTTAAAAGCCCAAAGATAGAGTTTAAGCGCATCACATACTCTCTGAATGATAATTGGACTAAAGGAGTTGAATTTCCTGACTATGTCAATAGAATTGGGGATTTGTCTTTAAGAGAATTGATCATAGAAAAGGACATCGTCTTCCCTGATAAGATCACATCTCTTGGGAATGCGATATTCCACCACTCTGAAGGCCCTCGACACGTCAAAATATCAAAGAACGTGAGAGAACTCCCAGGAACTTTTTATATGGCTGATTACTTAGAAGAAGTTGACTTGTCGATGATAACAACAATTGGGGAGGATGGATTATATGGATGTAATCATATGACGTCCCTCACACTTTCAAGCGACTTAGAAACGATTGGGGAGAACGCGTTGAACCACTGCGACAAACTCAAAGAAATCAATTGCGACGGGCTGAGGGAAGTGAACGACCCAATTCCTTTATTTGTAGCAAAGATGTTGAGAAAGAAAGGAGTGAGAGTGAAGAAGACAACGTACACAGAAAGAGACTATTTAGAAAACAAACTGGACTTCCCAGAAGACTTATATAGTATCGAACATCTGTGTTTTGTATATCAAGAGATGAACGATCTTATTATTCCTACTACGGTGAGAATAATTCAAAAAAACTCGCTGCCGCCAGGACTTACAAGGTTGGTCATTCCGTCAACGGTCGAGATTATGAGTAATCAAATTATCAATGGAGAAAATCTGGAGGAACTTGAATTCTATGAAGAAACTATATTTGATGGAAACCCATTTGGAGATATCAGTGGCGTAACGAAACTGACATTTAATAATAAGGTGTGTAAACACAGGGTGGGTGTGACAACAGCTGTAAAGATGAAAGAGTTTGGTATTGACGCAATTAACTGCACTATGACAAATTCAGACGAAATGGAAGACGGAGTTATTCCACCAGAAGTCAGAATTATAGCAAATAATATGTATTGGAGTTTTTTTGACGACAATATAACAGTTGTCATTCCGTCAACAGTTAGAGAGATTGAAAAAGGAGCACTTGACGAATCAATACAATATGTCTTTGAAAATCAAAACCATTCTTTTTTAGATAATTAATTAATTCTTATGATAAATGTTTGTTATTTCTATTAACAAATGATTTATTTATTATTAATTATAATTGTTGTATAATTAGTATTTTACTTAGTAATTTATTAGTACAGTAGGGGGAGTGAGGGGCTTGACCTATTGTTTTATTATCTTTTTTACTATACAGAGTTTTCCCGGTTCTATTTATAAAATAACAAAAACTATAAATAATTTATAAAAAATGTCAAAGAAAAAGATTCTTAGCTCATCCAAAATAAAATAAAACGTTTTTTGAAAAGAAAAAGTAAACAACCTTAGTGTTATGAAGAAAATTAAATGGCTTATTTCTATTGTTTGAAATAACCAAGAATTAATTCACAAAGCTTCAATTATTTTGTTTCTATAACAGCACAAATACAACTTCTTTGTACATAGACAGGATTTCCTTTAGCCATAAAAGACAAGTTGTTCCTCACACAATCCAACTCGTCTCGCCATTTGGCTTGTGTATTCGGTGTTGTTAAAATACAAGCTTACTGAATACTTTGACAATTAAAATCAATTGACGCCAATTTCGCAGTAACCGAAGACTTGAATTGATTTTTTGGATGAGACAACATAGTGATAGTGATGGCAGATCATGACAAGTTCTAAGAGAACAAGGAGAGCTGAGAGAGTATATTTGTTTCCATTGCTCGTCATACCAAAAATATGTTGGGAGCATTAGAGAGCAAAGCAACAAAAACATCATTATTGCATCATATAAGCGTTCTGGTGTTGTTGGAGTCAATATTGGCAAGATTAATAGAATGTTCGTTTCTATAGAAGAGGCTTCCAGATTGTTACTGGTATCCAATGGTGTTTATATCAGAGAACACTTGGAATTGTTTGTTCTTCCGCCTAGACTAACATATTTGGTCAAATCCGAAGAGGAAAGTTTGCCTTGGAATATCCAAGAGTTGCCAACAACGAGAGCCATATCAAACATAAAGACTAACGCCTACCGATGACTTAATTGAGAAACAACTAACAAACACCCAAGTCGTTTTTAATACAATTTCAAGTTCCGACTTTATGCTAAGGATGAACCAATACTTTTATGGTTTATAAACTATAATTTATAAGTCAAGGTTGTGTTTTTAAATAGAACATTAAAAATAGTTTTTATTTAAATATAGTAAATAAACCATTAAAAGTATAGGTCAAGCCCCTCAGTATCGTCAAGCCCCTCACTCCCCCTACTGTATTTATTTTTCATTATGATTTTATTTTTATTAAAAAAAAAGACAATGAGAAATCAAAATGTCACTTTTTTCATTTTATATCCGGTCTGTTCTTTCAAAATAAATACTTTACCCTATGGGATTTTATTTTATTAAATAAATATAATAACATATAATTAATTAAATAAGAATATAGAATAATTATAACATAGTTTAATTACTAATAAATTAATTTATATCAACTAATACCAACCAACAATATATAAAGTCGATTTCTTCCATAAGATATAATAATCAGCTTAATAAATATAAATAGAATATTATTAATAACCATATAATAAAACCAATTAAAAATTTCAATGAATAAATACTAGACCTTCTTTTTAAACCATATACAAACCATCACTTCTAATACAAGAATAATTCAAAGAGCAATGAACTTGTAAACAAATAGGATGAGTGATATAACTAACAGCAAAATTGCGTATATGCCTTTCACCTCACAACCACCAACTCGTCGCTCATACATTCAACAACCTTTTGATGAAATAGAGAACACAACAGTATCATCACAGTCGAATCCTTCGTGTTGTGCTCTCCTCATCTTCTCAATTGGATTCCTCATCCCTGTCATTTGGATTTTACAGGCAGTGTATTACCTTCGCATGAAAGAGATATTTCAAGATCTGGGGATTAAGAGCTACTG
>NW_004443670.1:93633-98533 GCF_000330505.1 Entamoeba invadens IP1 | reverse complement strand
TATCTCCCTTTTGGTCTTCCTCGACTTTTTGGTCTTTAATGATGCCTTCTTCATCCATTGGGATAGTCGGTTGTGTGTCTTTTAATATCAAAACTCCACGCGCAAACTTCTTTACTGGGACATAACGACTTCCTTCGACTTCTTGGATCACACTGAATTGTCGTGGCGTTACACGACTGCCATTCACAAGCTTCAAAAATGGCTTCTCCTCGACTTTGACTTCTTCCATTTGCGTCTCTGCGACAATTTGATTCTTCATGCGGTCGGAGACTAATAAACTCGACGACAAATTCATTTGTGTTTGTGGAGTTTTCTTTGCATAAGAAAGAACCGTTTGATTCATTTTAGCATGGCCAGTCTTGACAGGGGGCTTTGTCATTGGGAGGTAGTCATACGTCGACGATGGCGCATTGGAGATGTATTCATATGTCGAGACATATTTCAAGTCCGGCGTCACTCCAATAATCGTTGTTGGCGCAAACGACAAGCTGAGGGCCAAAGTGAATGGGTACCAATACCAATACTGATTGAATAACACTAACCCAGCCACCGCTTTCATATTAAATGTACCCAACGTGTTATACATCGATATCGTACAATTCCTCCCTCCAGCATTTAATACGCCAAGCCCAACTATCGCACCAAATTGCGTTAAAATGCCTTCACTCTTCGAATTGATTTTCGTCTGCAAATTCTTCACAAAGTCATCCACCTTCCCATTCTCTTTCAATGACGTCTGGAGATATACCATTCCCATCGCTATACAAGCACCTTGCTTCACAAAATCACTCGGGTCTTTTAATAACGGCTCAAGTAAACTGATGATTTGCGAATTGTTTGATCCACACCCAGCTATCCCTAACGCTAAAGCTGCTCCATATCTCACATGTGGATTATAACTATCTATTAACAATAATATCGTCTTACAAAGTTCATCAACTTTTTTCAGTAACACAAAGCCAAGACACAACACCGCTGCACGTTTGACTTCATCATTTCGATCAGTCACCGCAAAATGAAGAAGTTTATTAATCGCCTTTTCACTCGCAGTCCCACAATACGCTAATGCACACGTATACACTCCTCCATATCGCATCACATGATTCGAATCATTTAACATCATCTCTATTATCCCATCAGCCTTTTCTTGTGTCCCAAACATAACTAATCCTACACCGACTCCAGTCCCTCGTATGATCTTATCATGCTCAGTCTCTCGACAATGAACTACTAACTCTTCAGCTACTTCTAAATTCCCAGACCCCATCATTATCATCCCAAGTCCAAGTCCAGCACTCATCCCTGCTACAGCACTGTCATTGTTCATTAACACTTCTTTCATCTCTTCATAGATCTCAAAATCCTCAGTAGCTATCCCAGCTAATCCAACACCTAAACACGCTCCATGCTCAACTACTTCATTCTTTAAGTTCTTCGATTGCTTCAAATCGTCGATTAATGTCGGCATAATCTGCGTCCCATGTCCTCCAAAGATCAATCCAAGTGCATATAAACGTCCAGCCTGTGCATAAACACTCTTCCCACCATTCCCATTCGCGGTATACGGACTCATCAACTCTAATGCTTCACTCTGGCGCCCTTTAAACAACACTCCAAGCGTCGCCGTCGTCGCAAATTTCGCCCAATTCGACGCGTTGACAATCCACTCGTTGTTGTCCTTCAAAAACATGATGTTTGTAGTTCCGTAGTGCATGAACGCATTCGCATACAACACCGCCATTTGTATCATACTGTTTTTTATACACGTCGCCGACTTGATGTTGTTCAACAGCAAATTGTCGGTCTTGTCCTGCGAGAACAAGAAGTTCAAGTACAACTTCTCTTGTATTTTACCGTCAATATAAGGAGTATACGCTGCGGGGAGTTTCTTAATTAACTCGCTCCTAAACTTCTGTGGGATCCCGTCGTAGTCGAGAAGGACTTGCATCTTCATTTCTTCATTCAATTTGTTGAACATCGTCATGAAGCCATCGGAGTCATTTGTCTTCATCCAAAACTCACTGATTGACTGTAAATCGACTTGATTCTGAGATAAAAGACAATCAGACATGACTTCCATTAAACTCCCTTTCATCGTGTTATTCACTTCTAAGTCCGACATGATCCGCCGCAAATACTTCAACAGACTTTCTTTGTCGCTCGCGACTTCTAAGACTCTTTTAATGACATCGACCCGTTGCGCGTCGAGAGCTATTCCTATTGTGATGTATAACTCATTCGCAGCGATCCCCTCTTCAAAGAAGGTGTTGATGACACTCTCTAATTCATTCGGAATTGACTTCCTCGTGTGCTTCAAGGTGATGTACATCTCAATGGAGTGCGTTATCATCTTGTTAGCATAATCCGTGTTCCCAGTAAAGTGGAAGTACTCCCCCGAGCGCAACGCATATGTCACTGCGGAGTCATACTCCCCTATATAGAAATATGCTTTGCTCACTACAAAGTTGGCTATGGACTGCAACTGAGAATCACTCGTCTCACTTATCTCAACTAAACGAGGAAGCTCTTCTGTAATCTCCGCCCATGTCGTAGATATCGTACTCTCTATCTCATGTAACGCACGGAAGAGTTGATTCGGGTCTTTACTATACAACTGTGGTAACAATGTCGATGTGTCGGTCATCACTTTCTTCTTTTACAGTTCTTTGAAGTTTGTATCTCATCCTTTTGAAGTATTTTTATGGTTATTTATTAATTTAATTATAGTTTGTCATTGGTTGTATTATAACATTTTTAAATGGTGGTTGTGTTTTTTAGGGACTTTTATTATTGTTTATAAGATAGTTTTATTATAGATATAAACTAGTTTTTCTGATACAATAATTTGTAACAATAAATATATAGTATATTTTATTATAATATAGTATACAAAAAGTTACAAGAAAATGAAAGATAAAAAAAATCACAACACCAAAAAGTGAAATTTTTTTCACTTTTTTGAGGTTTAAAAAATTGAGATGAAATACGTCAAAAACTTTTTTTACTTAAATCAATAAAATTTACTACTTAAATTAAATTATATAATTTCTATTTAATTTACTAATAATAAGTTTTTTTAAAAGAATATTATAATTTATTATATTAAATATTAAATAAAAAAGAGTAAAAAAATATCTAATAATATACAATTAACCTTACTCAGCGATCTTCCTTTTTTTAATTATAGAACAGAACTCATAATATCTTAAAATTATTGTGTACACATCACCACTTTTCTTTGCTTTTTAAGATAAAAACCCATTTTATTACAACAACATTACGAAAAATATTATTCTTTTACTCTTATTAAAAATAAAAAACAAAATGTATTAAAAAGAGTATAATAGTTATTTACACACAAAATTAATAAGATGTTTACACGTTTTAATAAAAAAATGATAAATTCATAAAAATATGTTTAATTATACTTGAACACGAAATCATTATTATAATTACCATTTTATTAACAAAAAAAATAAATCACTCACAATTACAAGAAAAATAAAAATGTCATTATTTCTTTTCATAAAAAATATTTGTACATTTTTGAGAAATAAAAAATGTATTATTTAAAATAATCTTTTTAATTAATAACACAGTGTGATGAATTATAAAGAATTCATTGTTGAATTTAACGGAAAAAAATTGTGCAGCATTTGTCGTAAAGAAACTGATAATATTAAAAGCCACGCAAATAGAATTCACAAACAATTTATAAACATGTTTAAAGAAGATCATCAGACTTTTATGTGTATTAAACAACGTATCTTTGAATCATCACGAAACGAAAATATGTTACCAATTTTAGAACTTCCCCATCAAAACACATTTTTTAATTATGAGTTTTGGCATCCAACTATACCATTAATAAGTAAAAAAGAATTGGTTAATTTTGACACAAAATTTCATACAATAACTCCATTAAATGAATGGGTTTTAGCGAAAAAAGAATTTAAATATTTTGTAGCAAAAATCATTTCAAAGAAAATGTTGCCTGTTGGAATGGGAAGTGTAATTTTAGAGTCATTGAGTTGTTTTTTTAAATTTGTTGAAAAAAATGAATTATAAAAACCCACAATTTGATGTTTTGTGCACATTTGTTAGTGAACTGAAATTAGGAGAAAAGGCGATGAGAAATTTTATAATTTTGATTGGGAATTATTTGAAAAACAAAACTATTTTAGAAATAAATAATTCAGAGTGTGTTGGTGTTCAATTTGATGAAACGACAGATTGTGCTTCAAAATCACAACTCATTGTTTTTGTTAGAATTGTAAATTCAGATTTAGTCGTACATGACACCTTTTTAACAATTATCCACAATAAAAACCATAATAATTCTTCAATTTCAACAAAAAGTGCAATTATTAATTATTTTGAACAAGAACATATAGATTTAACAAAAATAACAAATTTGACAACTGACTCGTGTATAACTATGGAAAAAACTAAAAATTTTTAGTTGATAATTTAATTGATTTGGGCGTGAAAGAAGTTTTTAGAATTAAATGTGCATTACATCAAGAAAATTTATGTGCAGCAGTATTAAAAAATGTCATGTTATTGAAACCGTCAATTTGTTTTTAAGTTGGGTATTTGGAAGTCCGAAAATTAAAGATACCATGAACACATTTTTTAGAACGCAAAATGCACCTTGTCAATCAATTTTGGGTTATTCAATCACAAGGTGGATCACTCGCGCGACTTCATTAGTAATAATTTTTTTAAATTATTCATGTATAATATCTTACATTAATATATTCTACCCCAAAAACAAAAAATCAATAATAATTGTTGAAAAAATGAGTTCTGAACAATTTTATATTGATTTGGCCTTTTTGGTTGATATTTTAAAACAATTTTCATCAATTTGTAAACTTCTCCAAACAAACACTCTGAA
>NW_004443670.1:84734-93533 GCF_000330505.1 Entamoeba invadens IP1 | reverse complement strand
TCTTGAAATTTTGGATTGTTTTGGGAATATTAAGACAACTTAATTGTTTTGTAAACTTTGTAAAACAATACCGAGATAAAAGTTATATAAATTCGATGTATTTTCCTTATTATAATTCAGTGTGTAAAAATACTTCTTCAAGAACAAGTTTGGCAGGAAATTTTATTAATGATTTGTTCGACGTGTTTGATGTTAAATTTGATGATTTCAATAAATTGGATTATTTGTTTGATTATTTTTTGGAAGGAAAAATGAACCGTAACATAGTTAATTTTATGATGAAAGGTTTTAACATTGGTTATTCTATTCAGAAATTTGTCGATAAACAAACTTTGAAAATAACAACAACCGAAATTTTTTATAAAAATGTCACGTTAAAATTGATGGGTGAGCTTGTGGCGTTTTATGCATTACTATTTTTAAATACAAAAAAATACACGGGGTTGGAATTTAACAAAAACAACTTTCCTTATTTATATCGAATTTGTGCTGTGATAAAATCGATATTCCCAACTTCTGTCCTTTCAGAATGTGGGTTTTCAACAATGGCAAATATAAAAACAAAATATAGAAACAAAATGTTAAACGACTACCTTGAAGCACAAATAAGAATCGCATTGTGTGGTAATTTTGACATTTGTGAAATTGTTAAAAAATACAAATTAAAAAATATCGATAAATATGATATCAATGATATAAATGTATTAGAAAATTTGGAAAACGAGTTCAAATAATGCATAATGTATCTTTGCTAAAGTATGAATTATGTTAATGATATAATTAATTGAAGTTAATATCATTTTGAAACAAATGTTTAATTGTTGCTTTAAATATTTATGTTCAGTGTTGTTTTATTATTTTTTAGCGTTTATTTGATCAAAAACGGTTTAATAATAATAAATTAATTATAACCACAAATAATTAATTTAAAATATAAAAAATAATGTTTTTTTTAATAATGTAGTTAAACTTTTATATAAATGATAAATATAATATTTTATGTATATATAAATAAAATATTATATATATTATATATACATAAAAATTATGTACAAATAATATAAAACTCAATTCTTTATGAAAAACATTTTTGGGATACAAGTTTATTATTTTCAATAAAACAAATAAACAATTCGTACAATTCGTTTTATATTTTTATTTAACCAAAGATTATTGGTATTTAGTTGTTTGTTTAGTTTTTTTACAGTTTTTGAACTGTTTTTGTTGGATTATTATTATTTCAATAAAAAACAAAAAGACAAAAAATAATTTACTTGACAACTCGAAAATAATGCAACTAAGTTACAGTTCTCAAAAAATTTGCACGTTTGTTCAAAAGGAAGATCGCTGACCTTACGATTCTTTTTTTTTTCTTTTATAAAACATTTTTTGAAAAAAAAATGTTTTGTTGATAAAAACACCAATTCCGTTAGTGTTTTAATTAAAACATTTCCAAAAGTTGAAGAAAAAAGGAAAACCTATAAATTATTGTTTGCGCAATTGGTTTGTTTACTGTTTACATTTCATAAGAGTAGCCACAAGGTAAGTTTTTTGAATATCATATCAAGTTCAAAAAATAAAAATTTGTGTTTTATTTAAAATATTGTTTTAATAAAAAATAAAAATATATAACATAATTAATAGTATGTGAGTTTTAATTGTTATGAAATAAAACTCATTATCAATTCATTTTTAAGGAATTAAAAATTACAAATAAAAACATTTGTAAAGACATAGAAAACATAATATTTGTTCCAATGTTGTAACTTGTAAAGACAAAACAAAGAGATGGAGGATGGAGACTTTGAGAAATTGGATATTGATGGATTGTCTGAAAAGGTCGAATATATAATTGGGAAAGGCCATCATTCAGTCATTTGTAGGAGTGGAGATTATGTATTAAAAATCATTCCATTCACTGAAAGGGGGAAGAAGGAGATACAGAACATGCAAAGGATCAACAAACTTCTCAGAGAAGAGATGTGTACCTTTGCACGACTAAAAAAGATCATCATTTTTCAATTAGCAGAATCCCTTGAATTGGTAGACTTGAGTAATTATGTTACTAATGATGTAGTCTTATCAGTTGAAAATGTCCACAAGAAAACAATTCCAATTGGGAAGTATTATGGACTTAAAATGGAAAATGGAGGAATACCTGTACATCTTGTGACACAATGGGAATATAAAGATGTTGTAGAAATGCTCTTTCAAATGTTCTGGAGTCTTGAGAAAGCACAAAACAAATTCAATTTTTGTCATCACGATTTACATAGTAAAAACGTGTTATTCAAAAGAGAGGAAAATGAAATCTTGGACTTCATAAGGGGAAAGATATTCAACTTGAATGTGAAGATTTTGATCATCGACTTCGAGTTGAGCACTTTTGATGTTCAAGACTCATCAGAAGATGCTTTGGGCATATATCACATTCTTAATAATATATCTACAAAAGACTTTACTCAAGAACAAAAAACTGCTTTGAGGAGAATCAAATTTAAACTTGGGAAAGGTTCTGTGTCATATTCAGTTTGTTAATTATTTATTAAATACTTTCTTTTTATTAATTTAAATCAATAACAAGTAGAGTCTAGTTAACGATGAAATGTTTGAATCAATTGGATATAGTCCTCTATTCAAGTGTTGAATGTAAATTGAATATAATTGTTAATCTATTTTTAATTAATTAATTATTATAACGCTATTTATAGAAATAATATAATATTGAAATTATTAATATTATAATTATAATAATATTATTATCAATCCCATTATAAAAGTATTTTAATAAAATAAAAAACTTACATAATATTTTCAAGAACAACCAAATTTTTAACAAAAAATTTTAAAATAAGTATTTTAATAATTAAATTATTAACAAAAAACTATATTAATTATAAAAAACTTCTAACTTGAATTTTTTTTTAAGTTTTGGGTTTTTTTAACAACCATTTGACAATCTTTGTTTTTATTTGACATTTTTAAATAAAATAAAGAATAGCTCAAATAGTATAGTTAAATAATTAAAAAAAGGAAACAAAAATGAGAGTAACGCTGAAAAGATGGGAACTGCCCAAAAAATACAAAAGCAAGAAAAGGAAATACAATTCTATTCGAAATAATAAACTATTAGGAAAAATGGTGGAAAGAGCATCTTGTTGAACTTGAAAACACGTCATTCAACTTGAAAAGAGTTTTGGTTTAAAAAAATAGAGAAATAAAGATAGTATATTAGAAGCTATGAGTGCAGGAAAATCTCCCAAAAATGAGAGGAATGGTGGAACGAACGAAAAGTTAAGGGGAAAAAAGTAACTGGAAAACGAACTCATCTGAAATACTCAATGCGAAGTCGCTCGCGATCGATTCCAGTTGAGCGGGTGGATGTCTCGAAGAGTTATAGACAACAATTGTTGATATCAAATGACCCTCAAACCATCCCACTCCCGGAGAATCCGTGTAAAATTGCACTTCCACCCATCGAAGATAGAGTCTTGACTTCTTCAATGCTTTTCAGTGGAGAGAAAGGGAAACCCAACCTTAAAATACTCAAAGAACACTTGAAAAGACAAGGGAAACTGGAGAAGTACGCTGCCGTTAAATTGATCCGACAAGCAGCAGAGATCTTCAAGAAGGAACCAAACATAATAGAGGTGGAAGCACCGGTAATTATTGTTGGAGACATCCATGGCCAATTCTATGATATGCTCAACTTCATGGACTTACTCGGTTCCCCAGCAGAAAATCGTTTTGTGTTTCTGGGGGACTACGTTGATCGTGGGGACTTTTCGACCGAAGTTATTCTCTACCTCTTTGCACTTAAGATTTGCTATCCAGACAATATCAAAATGCTCAGAGGGAATCACGAGAGTCGACTGATGTGCGAATACATGACCTTTTTGCTCGAATGCCACTGCAAATACACGATTAAAATATACGACGAGTTTGTCGCGTGTTTCGACACACTGCCGTTGGTCGCGCTTGTCTCGAAAAACGTAAACGGAAGGATCTTGTGTATGCACGGAGGCTTGTCACCTTCTATTGGACTTTTGGATGACATTGCGAAGATAAATCGTTTTACAGAACCTCCAAGCGAAGGTTCTTTGTGCGACTTGTTATGGTCAGATCCCATTAGTGAGTGGGACCCCGATTCACCAGAGTGGATCGGGGTGAGTAGAAAAGAGTGGGAAGAAATCACGTTCAGACCGAATAAACAACGAAAAACATCGTACTACTATGGTAAGAAAGCAGTGAATCGATTCCTTGAAGCAAACAACTTGTTCTGTATTGTAAGAGCACACCAAGTACAAGATAACGGATTCAAGGACCATAAATACTTCAACCCTTCTCGACATCTGTCTGAAGTCTTCACTATTTTCTCTGCACCAAATTATTGCGACTATTATAAGAACTATGGTGCTGTTATGCGAATCACAGAAAGACCATTCGACATCAAGACGTTTGTGTGGAAACAACACCCTGTCGTGCTTGAAGATTTCCAAGATGGAATGAGTTTCTCATTGGATTACTTGATGGAGGGAATCATCACTATATTACAAGAACTCATTGTTGGGATTAAAGATGAAAAAAATGTTGGGGATGGAGACGATAAAGATCCACTTATCGAGAAAAGCAAAAAGTTGTTTGCGAAGTCGTCGAAAATACAAGAGAGAAGAGAAAAGTATATGGCGATTAATGATAAGAATTATCACCGTTTGTTATTATACTCTTGTGTTTTTGAAAACTATTCATACCTTTTTTGTTCTGAGTTATTTATAATAATTAATAGAAAACATGACACTGTTTGAGAAAGCGTGCAGCATCGACTCCGAGAACGAATCGTTCCCAACACTCGAGATGATCAACAGGAAGTTCCAACACCATCCTGGAGCTTTAAGAAAAGGAATGTCATCACCCGCATTATTACAGAAGCAAGCGCCAGCTGCTGCTGGGCTTAGCGGACAAATGGGGGGTACGTTAGGTGGAGCTTTTGCTGGTGCGAAAGCTGGGAAAGAGAAAGGTGGTGTTATTGTGTTGAAGAAGTCATGAGGTATTCTATTGAGTTTTTGTTATATTTAGGTAGTGCCCTTTTAGTATTACTTTATAATAAAACAACTAAAAAAAGATAAGAAGGTTGAAGGTGATGGAAACGTTTATCGATACCATCAGTGAGAGTGTTGTTTCCTGTCGAAGTTTGACTATCTTGTCGTCTGGGTATTTACTTCCCCAAACGATATTAAAAAGTGTTTATCGAGATGTCGAGAAGTATGTGCAAGCCAACAAGGAATACCCCAGTATTTTTATAGTGAATGCGCCCCCCCATGTCTATTCGCATTTCCAATCGAATTGTCTTGGTGTCGACAAAAGTGTGAGTGTCATATCCAAAGAGAAGAAACGGCACCGGTCAGGGAGTTTGAGTGAATTAAAGAGTCAGAAAAGTAGCGAACACCTCATACCCTTCGACGACAAAGTTCGTCCGACGAGTTCAACGAATTCGAGTAGTCCGAAGAGTCCACCCCAAGACAAATTGAAATTTCCTCTGATGCAAATAGATTTTCGAATCTCTTCAGAGAGTCGGAAAGAGTTATATAAGAATGGGGGGATTTATTTTATAACATCGCGCATTTTAATCTCCGATTTAATCTCAGAGGACTTCACATGGACGAACACCTTCTTATATTTAGTCGACATCGAAGACGTCATTCGGCGATTTCATTTGTCATTTGTCACGCACGTCTACGCCTCTCTTTTAACTGACAGAAATCGAGTGCGAGCGTTCACACAGAAGGCGCACATTCTTTCGTTCATAGAGACATCATTGGAGCAGATCAAACAGCGACTTTTGATAGAGAAAGTCTTCTTCTATCCTTATTCAAGAGATGAAGCGGTGACTGCGCGAATCAATTTCACGCATTTTGTCGTCTATTCTATTAAAGTTGAATTGACTCTTCATATGCAAATCATCGAACGCGCTCTCTACGAGACGATGAAAGTCATTTCCACAGAGATCCGCGCGCGCCTCAATTTAACAGAAAGTGCTTTACCGGACGAGAAATTGCTCTTTGGGGAGTTTGAGCGGCGTGTGAAATATTATAACCGAGGGTCTCGTTATGACGAGGAAATCAGTTCGATGTGTTTAGACTTGAAATCGCTTCGGACGGTAATGTTCTCGATGTATCTCTTCAATCCTGTTCTGTTCTATATTCAAGTGGAAATCATGCGACTGATGTTGTGGGGGGAAGAATCGTTCTTTTGGCTCGAGAAGAAGAGTATGAGTCTTGTCTTCACTCACGCGAAGGAGAGGATGTGGAACGGCGAGACATTTCAAGTTGAAAAGCAGAAGAAAGTCGAAGAGTTGAAAGAAATAATTCAACAAGAAAATGAACACGGGAATGACGTCGTTGTCGTAGTTAGAAATGAACAGACACAAGAGGAATTGATACACTCGATGGAATTGAGCGAAGAAGTACTAAGGGGAGTCTACCAAGAATGGTTTGATAGGAAAAATGAATTGGAAAAACAGTTGAAGGAAGAGAAACTCAGAAATCGGACAGACTTGAACAGTAAAGTCAAGAAGTGGAACTTGGTCAAGGCCGGAGTCGGACAGATCAAACCAGAGAACGAGAAATTCGAAGAGAAAAACGAGAAGGAGAAGGACGAAATAATCAGAGAGGAGGACAGCATCACGTGGGGATATCAGGAAGTCATGACGGAAATGACACAGAGGATGTACAATACCCAAAAGAGTATGGCGGAAGCGACACAGAAGAAGATGGTGGAGATTATCGAGATCCAAGATGAGATTGAAAAAAATGAGAAGCAGCAGAACGAAAATGAGAAGATTGAAAATAATGAGAGGGCGGACGGAATAAACGGATTTAAGAGGGCGGAAAATTTCGTGAAAAACAGCGTGATCACCCAAAATGAGCTCAATCATGTTCTCAGGTGGGAAAAACCAAGAGCTCTTGTCTTGTATAACTGCTCGTTATGGGTTACAAGAGTTGTTGAAACATATGCACTAAGACAAGAAGAAGACGTCAGATGTTATATGTTGACTTACTCGGGGTCGTACGAGAGTTTAAAGTACCAACAGTCGATTCGAAGAGAAAAGAAAGCGTTTGAGGATTTGATTAAAAAAGAGGTTGAGCATAAGAACGACAAGCCCGTTGAGGTCGTTGCAAACGTCAAGAACCGAACAAAGGCTATTATTGTGGACATTAGAGAGTTTAGGTGCGAATTGCCATTTCAGTTGTTTAAAAGTGGATTCAAGTTGATACCGAAGCAAATTGAAATTGGTGATTATATCCTCTCTCCAAACATAGTCGTCGAGAGAAAGTCTGCAATTGATTTGGTTGGTTCCTTAAAGTCAAAAAGAGTGAATAAACAAATACAAAACATGAGTAGAAAATACGAGACGATTGTGTTACTTATTGAGTGTTATAACTCTGAAAATTTTGATGTTTGTTGATATTCTTTGACAACTTCCACTGGTGGACGATAAAGTTAATGACTTTTAGGAGTACGACGTGAGCAAAACAGAGCAAACGATTCGGATGTACATTCCACAAATCACCGAGTTGACAACCGAATTTCCACGAGTGAAAATTGTGTGGACATACTCTCCACAAATGACTGCAAATATCTTTGACACTCTGAAAAAAAACGAACGAGAACCGACAGAGGAAGATTGCAAATTCATTGACGAGGAGAACGAACAGATCAACTGGAACGCACTGGAGGTCGTCAAGCGTCTTCCAGGAATACCCATCGACAAAGTGTATGATTTACAAAACACACCAAATCTCTCAATCAGTCGCATGATGGCAATGAACGAAACGCAACTGTCTGAGATTCTTGGCGACAAAGAGAAGGCTTCCCAATTTCTTGCTGGTTGCAATTTTGAGTTCAAGTGAGAATTTTAATTTGAATGATTTTAATTTTTTATTTTCAAAGAATTGTTTTTTCTCCTCAGTTGAATTTAGATGTATTAATATGTATAATATAATTATAACAATATATTAGTACATTTAAAAAAAAGAGAGTTATACTTGCTTGTATAATTACTATATTAGTTGTATCAATATATAACAAAGTATAGTTAAAATATTATAATTAAATAATTAAACGATTTCATTGAAAAAAAAGGAAGACAAATTCTAGAATAATAAGTTAAAAGAACAAGTAAGAATAGTTTTTGAAGCTAAAAAACCTACCAAGCAAAGAAACTAGAGAGGAAATACCCTCAAAGAACTTAAAAAATGCACAAGAGAGAGATATGAGCAAAATCCTTGCACCAGGCCGCGTAGTTATTCTTCTCTCTGGGAGATATGCTGGAAAGAAAGCAGTGATCTCCTCCGTGAATCTTCAAAAGACTAAAGATAGAGACTACGGATTTGTGACAGTTGTCGGCGTTGAAAGAGCTCCATTGAAGATCACACGTGCTATGAGTGACACCGTTCAAAGACTTAGAACTTCCGTCAAGGCGTTCTGCAAAGTCGTTAACGTCAACCATTTGATGCCAACCAAATACACTGTCAACCTCGACCAACTCAACTTAATTAAGGACGTCAAAATTAACACCTTCGAAGCTGGTAAACCATACCCAATCGCTACCAAGAAAGCTCTTAGCTCGCAATTCGCTGAGGTCTACAGAAATGGTAAGGAATCCTGGTTGTTCACTAAGTTGAGATTCTAAAGCAAAGGATTATTGAATTTGTCCGTCGCGACTTCTTTTACTTTCCTTTCTAATCAGGTTCCTTTTTTTGACATGTAAATGTTATATATAACAAAAAATATTAAACG
>NW_004443670.1:71311-84634 GCF_000330505.1 Entamoeba invadens IP1 | reverse complement strand
TCACTTGAATCACAAAAAAGGGAAATGAACTTATAAAATTAGGAAAATGAACATGAGGAGCAACAAAAGAAAATCCAGGAACAAATCAGAAACGAGACAATAAACAACCAATTGAACCAATGCGCACAAGAACACCCAGAACTGCTTATCCCGGGCGATTTGGTCTTTGTCTCTCTCAAAATCAACGGAGTCACAATTCCGGCGATGATTGACTCTGGCGCACAGGAGTCGGTTCTTTCTATGAAAACAGCAAGGGAGTGTAACTTACTCAACCAAATCGACTATCAAAGGAAAAAGATGTACCAAGGAATGGGGCAAGCGTCTTCAGTGGGGACTATATATATCGTACCCCTCATCATCGGCACAACGTACTGCGTCACGTCGCTCAACGTTTTATCAGAGGACTCCCCACTTGACCATCTCCTCATTGGAACAAATACACTCAGATCGCTTGGCGTTTGTTTGTGATTTTTAGTTCGACGTTTCACGTCTCTCGAAGACATCATTTGAAGTGGTGACATTTCTTGATGTCTGGAAGTTTAAATGTACAAATTATAAATTTTACTAATGAAAAAGAGTTAAATAGCCATCGGATTAACTAGAAGTGTTGCATCGACTTTTCAAAGAACTGTTTGAGAGTGAAGGGGGAAGAAGTCCCATTTTTGACAAACACTGAAGTGGACTACATTTTGCATAAGCCATTCCACATCAACCCATTCGAGGGAGAGTTTGTGGCGTCTCAACACAAGTTTTTGAAACCAGAACGACCCGTTCTACCAACACCGACACTGTTAAGGTACCCGGACTTGATGGTCCAACAATTGATCATGGAGGGGTTAAGTGATGATGATGCTCTCAACATGCTCGATATCACTGGAGGAAATTTGTCTGAAGCTCTTAGAAAGCTTCACTGATGCCTAATTATTATATGTTACATGTTGCGACTTGTCTAGTCAATCAAAAAAGGTCGACAGGACTTTTGAAAGGATTTAGATAAACTTTTTCGCAGACCTTTTGAACTCTAATCAACTTGAGTCTACAAATCGATTAGAGTTTTAATTACAATAGAAAATAAAAAGAATTATATTAATAGTTTTACCAAACCTCAAGTTTGATTAATTTATTATGACTGGTAGAACCTTTAATGAGTAAGAAAACAAATGAATTCATATGGTATTGTTGTTATAGTATTAGTAATAAACAAATAAGAAATGTCTTTTAAATGGACGAATCAGCCGTGTTTTTTCACTTTATCCAAAAATAGGGTTATCGAGGGTTTTCGGAAATAAAAAGATGAACGCGAAACATAAAGGAGGAATGTCGGCTCTTTTGGTGCAGATAGAATACTACTTCTGTGACTTGAACATCATTCAGGATAAGTTTTTGTTGGGCGTTATTGAAACCCAAAACGGGTTTGTCCCGATTGATACCCTTTTGGGATTTGTGAAGGTGAAGGAACTCACGACGTCAGCGGAGGAGATTGTGAAAGCCGTAGAGACGTCCAAAACACTTGTTTTGTCTGAAGACAAGAAGAGCATTAAGCGCGTGAAACCGATTCCAACGGAAGCGGAAGTTACGAGAGATCGTTGTTTGTGAAAGGGTTTGAAGAGAAGACGACTCGTGAACAAATCTTGGAGTTCATTAATGCGGTTGCCAAGGTCGAGTGCATTAAAATGAACTACAACAGATTGAAGGAAGTCAACACATTCAATACGACCGTGTTTGTCGAATTTGAAACAAAAGAAGAGATGGAGAAGTTTTTGGCTGCGAAATTGAAGTTTGGAGAGAACGAAATTGTCGCAAAGCCAAGAAGCGAGAAATCGAAAAACAAGAGCAACAACAAAAAGAAACCGGATCACATAAACTTGAAACTTGTCATCTCCGACAAGACCATTAATAAAGACTTCAAAAACGCAGTGAAAAACAATCAAATCCTGAGAGATAATGTCGTGAAGTACTTCGTCGAAAGAAGTGCATCAGAGAGGAACTTGTGCACAGCAGTTCCAACCAAAACAGAAGAAAAGGTCGCAACTGAGAAAGTCGAGGAACAAAAACCAGTCGAAATGGTCGAAGAAAAAGCCGACGAAAAGAAAGAGGAAAAAGCTGAGGAGAAAACTGAGAAGGTACAAACCACAAAAAATGCATTTTTGGCATTGAAAAAGAACGAAGATCTTGAAAAAGTCAAAGAAGCACTCGCTGGTTTGAAATTCCATGGAATGGGAGTTGTCGTTCAAGAATGCACTGAGGAGGACAGTAATAAAATCGCCACATTCTCAATCCCAACGAAGTCGAAGTCAAGAACTTTCAAAAGAAAGCCAAGAAACGACTGATTGATATTTTTTCTGTTGTTTGTTATTATTGTGTTTGTAGTCTTCTGAGGAGAAAGCTTTAAAACAATTACAATCAATTTGCTTTTACTCCACCTCAATTTTGACGTCTTTGACTGGCGAGCAAGGCTGTGCTGCGTGTACAGCCTTGTTAAGTTCTTCTCTGATTTTCCCAAATTCCTCGGGTCTAATTCTGTTTTTGAGAGTGTTTCCCCTGTACACAAAGAAGCCGTCCTTTCTCTTCTTTTTATCCTCCATCTTTTTGATTCTTCTTTGGTTGCGTTCAATCACTTTGCTGATTGTGCACGCGTTGCAAATTGCAATACTCACAAGGGGGATGTAGACGATTGTCAGATAGAACATGCCCACCCCAAACCATATGTTGCTTGGCTCGAGGCTGAACCCAAAGAGGTCGAGCGCGTCTTCCTTTTCGTCTAACAAGAAGGTGTACTGTGGTAACAATAACCCAACAACATTCAACCCGACCGCTGCTATGCTAGCTAATGTGATGACGGCAGCAAAGAGAAGGGACGACGTGTATCCTCGCCATCCCGACGCAAACAGTCCAAAGAACCCAGCGATCACAAAAAGCATTCCTACTGCCACGGAGTAGTACCCCGTCATCCTGCCGAATATAAGTGCGTAAATGATTCCTGTGGCCTATTCGTTAAAGAACTGAGAACCTCAAGACATGGAGAGTTGAGTAGCACAGAAATCACAATTGTTGTGAGTTGTAAAAACATAAAAATGACAAACGATGACTAAAAAGGAGAGTGGGTAAAAACACAATGAGGGAAGGAAGCAATGCATGTTGCTCCAAGATGTCTGGTTTGTCTTTATTCGCGCCTCTTATGCTTTCACTTTCCACTAAATCTCTCACTTTCTCAATCTCGTTTCTCCGTTTTTGATACTGACATACTATTATTTTACTATATTTTAACCATTTTTTTACTTATCAAGTATGCTTCGTTTTGCTTTTCTCTCGCCCAAACTTTTTTCGTTTTCGACTTCAAAAATCCGCCAATCTCCTTTGTACGGACTTCTTGTGTCTTAATTTGAAGTACTACAATTTAGTTATTTTTAACAATATTATATAGTACAGTAAATGTTAAAAAAGCAAGAAGAAATATTTCACAAAAAAATTGTGAAAAAAAAAGAGAAATGTGGACCTTTTTTCAAAGGTCTCTAATCAATGACTTTGTTAATCTTTTTTTCACCATTGATTGCACTTTTGGTTTAACAGTCGTTATTTTGTTTATTAACTATAATTAATAATAACTCAAATAATAAAGAGCAATAGTAAACCGAACTAACGAAAACTGTCCCAAATTTGAATCAAATACCAAAATTTTCGTTCTGAAAAGGATGTTTGAAATACTATATGTTAGTAGTAAATAAACAATACTTAATAGTTAAATAATTAGTAAAAGTGACCGCAAACCCGCAAAAAAAAGAGAAAGAAAAGGAAATTCTAAGAATTTCGATAAACCGGATACTTTAAAAAAAAAGAGACCTCTCACTCCGGTCAGAGATCGGGTAGATGACGGAATGAACAAAAATTTGGGAAGGAAAAAAAAATGGAAATTCCAACCCCAAAAAGGAGTTCCGTACCTCGGTCGACTTATGAAAGAACTTTTAACTGGCAGCCTCAAAAAAATGACTCAGATGAGTGTGTTCAAGCCCGCCAACAAGGCGTATTACGAAGTGAAAGCATTCGCCGATTTCCTCACGATCGGTCAAAGCCCAATCCCCAAGACTGTTATTATCCAAAGTCCTTCGCCCTCTTTCTATAAGCCAACACTTCCAAAGATCCCGCGAACAAAGAAGAAATGGACCGTCCAACACAAGAAAGAAGCCGTCAAGAAAGCAAGGGAAATTGGACTGACAAAAGCAACTCGGTTTCTACAAAAAAACTACCCCGAGACATTCTGCGATCTCTCCCCTAGCACGCTCCAGTACTGGATTCAGAAATTCGACTGATTGTCCCGCGGTGTATTGATTTCTTTATAGCCATTTTTATTCACAACATTTTATTTGTATTGTGTTATTATTTTATCACAATTCATACTCGAGTCATAATTGCAAAATTCACTCCAGTTTTATTTTTTTGTTTAACCAGTAATAATAGTTTATGTATGGTATTTTATAATATATGTATTTTTTGGTAACTTTTTGGTTGATTGACATAATTTCAGTTGCTAAAATTTTTAAAATATCAAAAGTTCCCAACTAACAATGAATTATTTTTTATTATTATTTTGTTAATATGTTTAGTTTTTTATTTCCAAAAAAATATAAAAAGAAAAAAAGAAACACCGAAATTGGAATTCCATGGAAAATGGTTTTGAAATTTTTGTATTATTTTATTCTATAAATAATTTTTTCTTACAGAAAAAAACAACAGTTTGGTTAAACTGTTAAATTTATAGTTTTATTTATTATAAATATATAATTTATATCGATAAAAATACCAAAACCCGAAAACGAAGGTTTAATTTTTTTACAACTTCAACAAAAATACGAATACAATATATTAATATAAAAACTAGAAAAGAATTACATTTTTTTGATTTTGGGGTGTGTGCAAAAACAAAACTCAAAAACAGTTTTGGTTTCGTTACTTCTCATTTCTTTTTTTTTTCTGGTCATCACAACACAAAAACAAGGAAACCCCGAAAATAAAAAAAAGAAAACCAAAACGGTTGAATGACTTGAACGTGATTTTTTTCGGAGATGATTTTTTCTGGTGCAATCTGCGGAAAAAGTCGGGAAACTTCTGAAATGTTTTTACATAATAACAAAATAATTAACATTTAATTATTTATAAGTTCACTTCTTCATGTTAGGTTCAACAAAATAGAACAAAATATCAAAGTGAAGTTATTAAGATTAACAACTAATATACTTTTTGTATTTATTTTATTTACTTTTAATAATTAAAAAATGTAACTTCTCTTGTTTGTTTTATTTTTTTAATTTGAAACTATAAAGATCAAATCAAAAACTTGAACTATATTTTATAATTAAATTTTACTATATTTTTTTAATTAATTATCGTGATGAATTAAAGAGAAAGGACGGACATGGGGACGAAGGACGGGAATATAGGCCGAAGGACGTCCTTTGTGGTTTAAGGACGTCCTCCCGCTATAAAGGACGTCCTCCCTGTGTATATGGTGTCCTTTCTATTATTTTCGTGTCCGCGGCATTTTTTATTCATTATCGAAACTATATAACGAAGTATATTTTTATTATAAATATACAATCAAAAAATATAATTATTTCCAAAAATAAATTTAATCAAAGACAAAAACTATTTAACAAGTAATTTTGTTATATATTATTGGTTTATAAAAAATTACCATTTTTTTTTCATTTTACCATTCAGTTTTCTTTGAAAAACTAATTAAATATGCATTTTTTATAAAAACCATTAATTTATAACAAAATTACTTGTTGTTTAACATTTGTCTTTGAATTAATTTATTTTTGGAAATAATTATATTTTTAATAATAAAATTATAATAAAAATATACTTCGTTATATAGTTTCGATAATGAATAAAAAATGCCGCGGACACGAAAATAATAGAAAGGACACCATATACACAGGGAGGACGTCCTTTATAGCGGGAGGACGTCCTTAAACCACAAAGGACGTCCTTCGGCCTATATTCCCGTCCTTCGTCCCCATGTCCGTCCTTTCTCTTAAAGAATATTTAAAGTGTTTATAAATTGTTTTTTTAATTTTTAGAGTACTCTCAAACTGATACAACACAAAATTATTTCAGTTTTCGAATAGTTAAATAACATATTTATAATAACAAATTATTGAATCATAATTGTTTATCTATATTATATATGAGTATAAGTAATTTAAAATATATTATTAAATATCTATTAAATATATTTAATAAATATTAATAAATAAACTAGAGTTCATTAATTAATAATAATATTAATTAATAATTCAAAAGAATGAGTTATTAAAAAAAAGTGGAACGAACTGAATAAACTCTCGATGACAAATCTCCAGCAAGCACTTAATATATTCACCGAAATCCAAGAAACTTCAAAAGACGTCCCATCCAAACTGCGCCAGATAACTCAATTGATGACTTCAGCGCAGACGGTCATGGATTTTGTTGCAGTCGGCGTGTTTTCCTCCATTCTGGCATATTTTCCGACATGTCCGCATGAAACTTTGCAGTTAATTGAAGTTTTGGTGTGCAACAGAGACACGGCAATCGCATTTTTAGAGTCGATCTTTTACGACACTTTTTTACCAATGGTGGCCGAACAATCCGACCCAATTTTAATATCGGCGTGCATTCGTGTTATTATTAAAGTGACTCGTTTTACTAAAGTAAATGCCGAAGTCCTTATCAGTTTTATTACCCCGTTTGTAACACCTCAGTACCTTTCTTCTGTGGACATTCTATTTAATGTTTTATCACACAAAAATGTATTTCCAGATCCATCAGTCGTTGAGTCTCTTGTTGGGAAGTTACTTACGCTCCCAAACAATGACAACGCGTTAGCTGTGTACTACAGTGTGATGGAGGAAGGGGTCGACGCACAGAAGTGTGTTTTGGAACTTGCAAAGAAGCTCTCTCAAAGGGGTGTTGGGCAAACGTATGTTATCGGAATTTTTGCGAAACTCCTTCAAAAGCATTATGCGTCAGAGTCCCTGAAAAAAGGCGACGACTTCCCATTTTTTGAAACGCTTATCAGTCCTGTCGTTACGTCACAGGTGGGATCAATCATCTCAGAAAGTCGGGAGATTTCGAAGATTGAGTTGTCACTCACGTTCTTCGAGATTTTAAGTGCGGAAAGAGAGGGCGTAAAGGCGATAAAAAACACGGGGTGTTTGAAGAATTTGATACTACTCTTCGAGGAGTCTCCCTTGCCAACCTCGAAGTTCGACAGGATCTTCAACATCATCACAAACTGCGCTATTGACAACGAGTTGTTCCTTGTCCTCTCACACCTCCATATATTCAGGTATGCTTTCGAGATCTTAACAAAGAGACTAATAGACGATAGAAAGACTGTACTGGCATGCTATCGAGTGCTCCTGGTGTTTTATGATGTTGAGGAGACAAAGGTTGTGAATGGAATATTGGAAAGAAACGATTGCGAAAGCATAGAGTGGCTGTTTCTCGCCGCACTTTCTAAAAAGTATGTAAAAGGAATACCAGACCGTATGGTGAAGAATGTGAAGGAGGGGCAATACTTCATTATGTTTGACGTATTGTTAAAATATATTTCTGTTTTTGAGAACATGGCGAAGAAAGAAAGTCCGTGGATTTTTGATTACTCACACGTTCTTGAAAACGAAGATGACCAACAATTAAGTAACGATGTGAAAATGGTTGAAAAGATTTTGTTTGACGCGATCTGTAAAGGATATGAGGTTGTCAAGATTGCAGAGATTTTCGTGCGAAACAAAATTTATGTGACGGAGGTTTGGCTGTCCAATATTAAGAACACTGACGAATTCTTCTCGATGGTGAACACGGTTTTTAAGGGCGTTCCCAAAATTGAATTTTTGAAAATGTTCGCGAAGACAAGCTTCAAGGAAAACATCTCTTTTTTGACGCTCATTTATAACGAGCTTGAAAATCAAGATCTGAAAGTGGGGGTTTTGGTGTTAGAGTTTTTCACTGATGTAATGAAGAGTGAAACGAAGGAATTGGTTTTTGACTTGGGGTGGTCGGATTCAATTGTCAAGCACTTTTGCCAAATCACACAAGATAAAAGCGTTGTGAAAAAGGCGTTGGAGTTTATTAAAATCGTTGCAACTGACAAAATGATCAGCGAAGAAGCAACACAAAAAGCTCTAGAGTACACCACTTCTTTTATTGAGGGGGAGAATGATGTTTCCGAACTGGCGTGTGAATTGTTGTCGTATTTGAGTTGATTTTATTTTTATTAATTATTTTACTATACAATTATTATTGATGTAAAATAATCAAATTATTGATGTTATTTGTTTATTTCCACTCACAAGAATTATATTACAAAAAATGTATTATAATTTTTTCTCGGTTTAGTATATTTTCGTGACACAAATAATTCAAAAGATTTTTTAAATTAATCCTCATCAGATACTAACAAATGAATTAATTTGAATAGTTCAAGTCGCATTTAAGTTTTGTTGTTGGTCCAAGTGTCCACCAGTTAATTTTGAAAACAGCAAATATGTAATGATTCCACTGCAACCAATATCTATTAAATAACAATGAATTTCAAATACACCGCGTCAACCAGACAATAGATGAGACTTTTCACTGTTGACCACACCCCACCTTACTGTTATTCCGCCTTCTCATGGCATTCCAATCAATTAAAGAATATCAAATTTGCAGAAGAATTTGCGAATGAAAGACTTGATATAGTCACTGACGAGCTTACAAGTAGAGATGGCAGAGACACGCAATTCAAAAATGCGAATTGGCATATTTCGGTGATTCCTCTATGGGTCTTCACTTCCGTCAGTGCCGAGCAATTTGCAAAACAATAAGCTGGAATGACTGATACCCCACTAGGAATCTTCATTTCCATAAGACATTGCAGCCCCGAGAAGAAATACGTTTGGAGGGTTTTCAGTGTTTTGGGGAGCGCAATGTGTTTGACTTGTGTGCATTGAGTAAATTGCAACGACCCAAAAGATGTGACATCGTTCTCAAAGACAATTTCCGTGAGTTCCGAGCATCCGTCGAAGACATTAGCGAACTTTTGTATTGACTGTGGGAGGGTCAGTGCAAGTAATTTCGCGTTATTCTTCAGACATCCATCAAAACTTTTTACTGCCGGGATCTTGAACCTTTGCACGGCATTCCCTTCAAAACACTTTTTCTCCAAAACAACGTGTGTGGACTCATTCAAAACGATTTGTGTGAGTCCAACGCCTTTAAAGCATCTTTCGCCAAAGTAAAGAATTGATGTTGGAATATGGAAATTAGACAACATGTGACAGTTCATGAAACATTCTTCTGAAATCATTGTCACAGAGTGGGGAATGTCTATCTCAAATAACGAGACGCAGTCTTTAAACATCCGTTTCGGTATCATTTTAATCATCTTTGGCAGTGTCACACGTTGTAATGAATAACACATCTCAAACATCGCTTCACACTGAAATGAAGTTTGTGACACTAAATGACACTTCTTCTTATTTTTCTCCTCTCCAAAGGAAAATGACGTCATCGAGCTGCATTGTTTAAAGCACTTCTCCATCTCATTCAGTCGCAACGGCACTTGTAAACACAGGGTTTGCAACTTTTTACAATTCTCAAACGTTTTCCTCGTCAACTCAACAACCCCCTCACCAACCACTTTATGCAATTTCACACACTCGGCAAAGCATCCATCTTTCAGTAATGTGATCGACTTCGGTAATTCAATCTCTTTTAGTGAGTAACAGAATTTAAAGCACTTAATATCCAATAGATGTAAGGGTGCGTGTAAAGTGACACATTGAAGGGACTCACATCGTTTAAAGCACTTCTTCCCGATGAACGTCACTGATGTTGGCACACTAATAGACACAAGTCCTGAACATCCATTAAAGCTTTCATCCAATTTAATAATTGTAGTCGGAAGACTCACATCTTTTAATTGTTCGCAGTCGATGAAGGACCCAACCAACTCGGAGACTCGACTCGGCACCTTCACGCTTTCTAATTGAAAGCAACACAAACTCTTCTTTTCAAGGTTCTCCGTCTGACTCAAAATCGTTGTGACAAGGGCCTCCGGTAAATTCAAATATTTCACTACCGACCGCGAGAGTGGAAACGTCCCAATGACCTTCACACTTGTTGGGACGTTCATTGTACTGAGACTTAAACAGTCGTGCACCACATAATTTCCTAATCGTGTTAAACTCAGTGGAAGATGGACATTCAGCAGACTTTTACAGTGTTGGAGAGTGCAGTTGCCGATATCTTGTAAAGAGTCTGGGAATGCGATGCTCGTCACCTTCTCGCACGTCGAAAAGACTTCATCTCCAAATATCGAGATCGTCGGCGGAATTTCAATCGACTCAAATTGGCAGAACGAGAAACTTTGAGTACACAGTCGTGTGACGCCAAAGGGGATCTGAAAATGTTTCATACACAGTGACGCGTAAAACGCCTTCTCTGGAATTTCAGTGATATATCTCGACATGGTGACAGCGGACAGTGCCGAGCAGAACTTAAAACATGCTTTGCTCAGGCGTGTCAAGTTAGTTGGAAGACTGATTTCTTGGAGAGACATTGCAAAACTGAAACATCGGTCACCGACCCGGGTGAGGGTGTCGGGGAGGGTGATGTGGACCAAATTCTCACAGCGGGAAAAGCAGTCGTCGGCAAGTTCGACGACACTTGATGAGACTGTGAGAGCAGTCACAGAGTTGTATGGATATTCAAACCCACAAAAGACGTGAATGCCTTGAGGAAGGCAAAAAGACTCAGAAATGGTGTCGTATTCTTTATACAGCACTTTCGTGTAGAAAGTCGGAAAGGCAGTTTGTGCGGGAAATACAGTCAACTGCGTTTTGTAGGTGACAAGGTGTCGAGATATAGAGCCGTCATAAAATTTGATATCGGTGGGGGAATAGAGGTACTGCGTTTCAAGATGCGTGAAATAAGAACGTGTGTGGGAGGTCAGAGGAATCGGATTGAAGTGAAACTTCGCGATGGTTGCTATGAACTTCTTACATACGAGAGTCGCGTTGATAAAGTCGGCGATCGACTGAAAGTATTTTGATACTATCATTAAACTATAACTGTCTAATTGTGTTGCCATTGTATGACGTGTTTCCTATTGTTCTTGGAGTGTGGCGGAATAGAAATAAAGTTTCGTTCCAACTTTTTGACTTTTGAAAGAAAAAAATAGAAACAAATGGAATTCGACAAATAATTAAATTCATTTCATTATTTGTGTATTTGAATTGAATAGTTAGTAATAAATTATTAACTAATTTATTATTACTAAAATCAATTCAAATCAAAAAATTATAATTATTAATTGTTTTATATAGATAAATTATTATAATTTATAGTTTGATAATTTTTTATAAAATATAATTGAAATATATAGATAAAAAACTAGATATTTATTAACTTGGTTCATGAATGATAAAAAAATAGTTATAAAAATAATAATTAACAAGAACAACGACTTTTATGGACGTCAAAGTTAAAATTATAAAAAAAATAATTAATCATCATTTTTAATCATTTAATTATATAATAACTATTATATAGTAATATATAGTATTGTTCAAACTAATAATAATATTATTGTTTTATTAAAAAATATAATAATGAAATGATTTACTTTGTTCTTTTAGTTGCTCTTCTTCTTGTTGGGCGCTTTGGGGACTTTGGTGGTACGGGCGGCTTGTTGCAAAGTTTCTTTGGCGTTAAAACCGTGTTGTTTGTTGAGTAACTTTTAAGCTGTTTTTCTTTTGAAATGGAACTTAAAACGGTCCCATCAAAGGACGACGCAAGGATGGCTGCTATAGCTCCCTCCAGTGCTTCTTTAAGTTCCTTTGGAATTTCGTCGGTTGTCATTTTATTTCAAGCACACATTCCTTGTGTTTTCCGCACTCAAAAAATGATTCATTCCAACATAAACAATCTTTCAGAGATATTATACACTTATTATAATTTACCATAAAATAAATAGAAATAGTAATATTACCATAGGTCCCGATTTGACAGCCAAATAACATGTGACACATCAAAAAGTAAAAGAAACTATACCAAATACTATAATATAGTACATTTACTAATAAGTGAGAAAGAACTTTATTTGAGTGAAATGGAAGTTGAAGGCGAAAAACAAGAAGCTGAATACGTGTTGGGTGAAGCTCAAAAGAAAACCGAGTACTATGGAATTCGTCCACCTGATGTGTGTGCTGGGTTGAATGTGGAGAGATGTGATGAAGACAAGAAGCCGCTGACAGCTAAGAATCTACGAGTCGCACGACTTGGGAATGGAGAGGAAGAAGACGCATTGCAACGGATTTCTCAGTGGCTTGGCGCACAGGAGACGCACTGACTTCAATTGATTGGTATTTGTTTGTTTTCTTAAGAAATGATATTAAAACGTACGAAGTGGTCAATTAAGACAAAGACCGCATTGGAACCAATTTGGAAGAGAGAGTTCCACGCAATGACATTTGTGTTGTGTGTCGAGTTTGGGATGATTGCGGAAGACGCGGCTGCTACACTGCGAAGTGCGAATTTGTGAGGGAGTGAGGTGGTAAGAGGGGATGGCAGTGTTGCAAGTGACGCGTTGAAGAGAAAGTCTTGGATGAATGTTGTTGTTGTGAAGAGAAGTGTTGTGCCAAGTGGCGCAGAAACCCACCGCTCGATGGTCCGTTTGTTGGTGTCGAAGAGAGCGCCGATATAGCCATAGATGATACCACCAACCACACACGATGGGATGTTTGCAGTCGACACCACAAGAACATCGCCAGGAAGTCTGAGTGGATTGTGTGTTGTGTTGTATTTTGTGAACAAGTTGATGTGCAGCGACACACGAGATAGCATCGATTTTGAAGTTCTTATATTAATGCAATGTTGTTATAATCATGGTATAAAGTACTATACATTGTTATATTAATTATTGCTATAATAAATAACTATGGTGTTATTAAACAAGACATGGTCATAAAACATAACTGTCTTCTGTCTCCACAAGTCAAAATGTAAACAATCAGCAATTAATATTTATTTATAATATCATCAATAAAAACGAATTATTGTTTTGTGATTTGGTTGTTCTGGGGCAGACCTTTCCCACCCTCACCCCGTTTACCAAAATAAAATATTTGCCGCGAGTGTTTTTTGAAGGGAATCCACTTTTCAGCCACTGTTTGTGCGTCCCCATGTCGCCCACTTTCCTTGTCCGTACTGTGTGGACGCGGATGTGGTTCCCCCCGCTTGCGGGGGGGTCAGGGGGGATCCGCGCCAAGGGAGGACTTGGAAAGTGGGTGAAAC